>NW_015385511.1:0-46789 GCF_001447935.2 Debaryomyces fabryi
GATTATCATACTGTTCTGGCTGCTTGGCAATAGAACCACCATGCACTAACAATAGCCATTTCAACCAAATTGACAATGCAGAATTCTTAGAAGGTTGTGATGCAACTTCTTTGCTGATAATCTCAAACAATTTAGTAATCAAATCTGATGATGATTCTGATGTTGAAAAAAGCTTAATTGTTTCTTTAATATTATCATCGTCGTTATTAGACGAACATAATTTAATTACCTTTTCGTCCGTTTTCTTAGAAATGCTTAATAATTTAACCAAATCTTTATACAACTTGCTAACTGCAAGGTTATTTATTTCAGTAGTTTCAGGAAATTCAATATCATCTATTCTATTATCAATGACACCATTCACTTTCTCATTATAATCAATGGAAACTTGTATTTCACCCACTGAATTAAAATTCCAATTAATACTTTCAAATTTAGGCTCATTACCATTATACCAAACTCCAATTAAATCGTTTTCTTTTACAAAGACATCCATGAAAATAATCTTATCCATTGAATCATGAAAACTTGTCTTAATCAAACAAGCTGGTAATTGGTCTTCGTTATTAGAGTCGAAATCAATTTTGAATACTTCAACACCTTCTGCTGTGATTGCCATTAAAAATTCTTCCGTCATATCATTATTTGCAATTAATTGGACACCATATATTTGGCTTGTAGAAATTTTAAAAGTAGTAAATATGGCTGAATCTGAAGTATTATACAAATAAATCTGATTCGAATTTTCTCTTACCACAGCTACCAAGTTCTCTTTAAGACGTGATTGTTCGATTATAGTAATAGGAGAAGGCTCAGACATCTGAGGGAACGTAATTAACAATGACTTTTTGGGTTTTGATGGGTCCACTAAGTATAAATTATTGGATCCTATTAATATATGTTGAGATCTCGAAGACCCACCTGTCTGTCTAATGGTCTTTGCTAATTGTATTTGGTCATCTTCCTTAAATTTAAAATTCTTCACCTCTTTACTTTGTGCCAAAGATATTTCAACTATTGACCTATTTTCTTCCAAAACACCCCAGACAGAGTCATGAATTAATGAAGGCGTCAAACAGATTATCTTTGACCCATAGGATATTCTATCAATAATTTCATTATTATGAGGTGATAAGATCAATATATCACCGTTTTCTAAGGCAACCGCTAAATTCTTATTGTCCGATGTCGCTTCGTTTAAATCGGATTCTGAAGACGATTGTCTTCTTTTGCCTCTTTTCTTTACTCTTTCAGAGTTCTTTATTCCAGAATTATTTATCCAACAGCATGATGTAACGATTTCATCTGCCTGTAATTCGATTTTTACAATTAATGAATCTAATATGATTGATTCCGATGCATTCTTATTTATAGGAAATATCTGTACCTCATTTCTACCATTCTTCGAGATTATATTGGTGAAATACAAGTTGTCATCATCTAAACATCTTTTGAGATCACTCATCTTGAGAATAGCTATGTCTGAAATGTATGTAATAGGTATCTTCAATGTTCAGTTCTATATATCTTCTCAGCTCTTCGCATAAAAATTTTGGTGTGCAGATTTTCTTTTTAATTTACACGACTTTGTATTCTAAATCTAACATACCTGCTACCTATGTACAAAAATCTATTAAACTATTTTGATTCTTGAATCTCAATCATTTGTTGGACTTGTGATTTGCATAAATCTTTCAAATCTTGAACATCAGCTCTTAATTCCTCAACTTGCTCTGATTTTTCGCCGATTAATTCCAACATTGTTTCTTCTTGCTTCGACTTCTCATCTATTTCAGTTTGCAATGCAGTAATTTGCTCCTTTAGGCTATTAACTTCTTCGACTAATTTAAATTGCTTTAATATTTCCTGCTGAGCTTGTTCCTTTTCCAAGGACAATTGAGTATTTTCATCTTTCATAGTACTTAATTCAATTTCCAACCTCCTGATATTTGAACTCATTTTGTTAATTAATTGAATATTATTATTTCCAGATGTTGGAATGACACCTGATATACTACCATTACCGATATGGCTTGCATATTTGGAATTGAAAGAATAATTATCATTACCTAGTTCTGTTCCCATATCAGCATTGTCCATTAATGAAGCCAGAGAATTATTATGCGAATGGCTCATAAATACGGACGAATATTCTCTCGAAATAGCTGGAGTAGTCGAAGATTCACCGAATTTTATATCTGGCCAACCAGAGTTATTGTAAGATGCTTCGTTGATACTAGTTGATGAAAGGTGTTTTGTGAATTTTGGAGGTTCAAGATTAAGATTTAAACCGTTAATATTTTGCTTACTTGGAGAAGTTTGATCAAATGGTCCCAAGTTAGTATTACTATTATTCTTTGATTTTTCCAAGGACTCTGTCAATTTTTTAATTTTAGAGTTGAGGTTTTGGCGGTCTGTATTGTAAATTTGTTGAAATTTGTCAAATTTCTCTTGTAACTCTTGATAATCGGTATCTTTAACTTGGTTCTGAAAGAGAAGTTCTTCTTTTTCATTTGTTAATTCTTCAAATTTCTCGTTTAATTGATCATACTCTTCTATTTTTTTTTGTAAACTATTTTGCACCTTTTGAAGCTCATTAGTTGACTTTGTCTTGGACTTTTTCAAAGCGTCTACAGACGATGTCAATGAATCTACTTTATTTAATAGATTTGATTCAATCATTTTCCAATTTTCTTGTGAAGATAAATATTGTTGTTGCAAATTATGGTGGTTATTAGATAACTTAACGAACTCTTCGTAGTCTATATGTTTCGAACTACTAGCTTCCGTTTGATCTTTTTCACCACCATCATTGTAGTCCTTTTTATCGCTGAAACCACCAACCGAACGCTCATTCTCGACTCTCAAAGATTCGATTTTATTTTCTAGGCGATAAATCTCTTTTGAATTCTCATCTCTTATACTATTTATATTTCTTTTCAAATCATTAATAGTGGTATTTTTGGACTCTAACTCAAGAGAATTTTGCTTTTTGGACATGTCAAATTGAATTTTGATTTCATTCAATTGTTTTATAGCCTGTTTTTTTTCTGTGAATTCAGCTTCATAAAGCCTTTGTTGCTCTTTGTATTTGCCCTCCCAATCAAGCTGTTTTTCTTTTTCTAGATTATCATTAGACTGAGCTAGTTTATTGGATATATCGTTGTAATTGTCAATTAATTGGTTAATGGACTTGAACTTATGCTTTTTTAGGAAATCCTCTTGTTCATTTAATTGTAGTAATATCTGCTCGTTCTTTTTTGAATAATCATTTAATGATTGCTCTAAATCATTGTTTGATGCTTTTAACTTTTTAATGCTTTCGTTAAGTTTTAATTCCTTTACCGATAAGGCCTGACCCTCTTTCATTAATTGTTCAATTGTTTCATCTTTAGATGACAACTGTTCTTTCAAATTGGATATCTCTTTAATACTTCCGGGCTTCGATGATTGTGCATTCAACCGTTTATTTTCATCAGATAACTCAGAATTATTAGCTCTCAAATTCCTAATTTCTGCAGTTAGTCTTGCAATCTCTTCCGAATATTTGTCGTGTGATTCAAGATTATTTTCCAGCCCAGTATTATGTACATTTTCTTTTACTTTCAAGCTAACATTATTATCCGCTAATGGGTCACTTCCTTCGTTTATATTTATATTCATTGGTTCCTCAGGAGCATTAACTGGTGGGGTTCCACCAGCTGATGACGTAGGGGTAGGCGTAGAAGACCTCTGTTTTTTTCCTTTTGCAGCTAATGCTAACCTTTCCAGTAATGTTAATCTTTTTTTCGTTTTAGGAGGAATACTATCTGTGGTAGGAAGTGAAGCCTGTTGGAGCTCTTGTGAATCTTCGACACTTTCCTTTGATTCCGATACAGCGACAGCTGGTATGGCTTTTTCCTTGGCTATTCCTGTTTCATTATTCAGCTCAGTATTATGTTCTACGTTAGAAATATCTTCACAAACTTCTGGATTTTCGGCCGCTTTGTCGTCCACTCTGCTTTCCTCTATATCTATTTCTTGTGATTCATCTACTTCTATAGCTTTCGTATCAGCCTTTTCTTTCCCATTGTCCTTATTTACTACCTCATTCTTCTTGGTAGCTTTCTTATTATTCTTTTTTGGCATACTTTCCCAACCGAAATGAATAAACGCTTTAACAATGCATAAATATTGAGTTGACCATTTTATGATCCTTAGGATTAATTTTCGAGTAATATGCAGTATGTGTTTTGGTTAACCATTTTTTGCAATAAAAGCAGCAAGACTATAAATGAAAATATTACAAGTCTTGATCTTATAAAGAATATGCTATAGTTGGTCTAGAATTAGTTCATACATAACTAAGTCGATTGAATTTTTTCAATATTTTAAAAATAAAAATATTAATTTACAAAAATTACAAAAATCGTTCAAAGCTGCGAAACAATGCTGTTAATTATTATATACGAATTAAGATCCAATAAATGATATTTTGTATATTCAACCATATATACAATCTAGCTTCCATCATCGTTGAAGTCAATTACCAAGTTTTTCAAATACAAAACCAATATAGAAACCTACAGCCTCCTTTTCAAGTCCTTCAGCTCCATATTTTCCATCTGATCTCTTCATTCCTTCAATTAAATTTTTATTCAATTTGGAGAAATATTTCGGTATCTCTTGGTTAAAAATGTCAATAAAATTTTTCTTATATTTTAAGACCAAGCCGTATTCTTCACATAAGCCACGGAATACTTCAAAAGGAACGACATATTCAGGAACATCGTCGATGGCATCTTTTAAGCTATAATTGTATCCATTACCAAACGGTGGCCTGAAAACTCCTTCACTTGGAGGATCTTTATGGAAAGTCACAGAATACAAATCATTGCCAAATTTTCTATTTTCTTCATCGATAAAAGCCCGATTTACTATTTTATCTTTAATAAAGTCTGATGATGGGATAGTACCAATAAGGGTTCCACCAGCCCTTAACGACTTAGTTATATTCGTCAATAGTTGGTGTACTTTCTCTTCTGTTTCAAATGCATAATGCATTGCAAATTGTAATGAAACACAATCTACAGGAAACAAGCCATCTATTATACCAGGAAAATTTGGTTCTAAAATTTCAGGTATGCTACTACTAAAACAGTCACCAGTGGCAAAGCATGCTTCAAAATTGTATCTTCTAGTGTCTCTTTCCTTTTTACTTTGCGCTGTTTGAGGAATAAAGCGAGCCTTATTTCTTGAATATCTCGAAAATGCTTCTTTTATGGATGCATCTGATATGTCAATTCCAATATACTGATCGACCGATACGAATTCACATTTATTCAAATCTCCTCCTTTACCACAGCACAAATCAAGTATAACTGTCGGGCGGTTGGGGTCCGGATTGTGCTTGACCCAATTACCCAAAAGGATATATTTAATAGCATTATTGAAGTTTCTTAACTTGTAGATGGGCGACTTAGTTCTAGACCCCTGAAATTTAGATTGTTGTGTTCTTTGATTATAATGAGATCTAACGATACTGTTTATGTCCTTGCTTTCCTTATTGTTTATATGGCTTTGAAAGGTTTGGTATAAATTTGAAGATGGATTCGCAACTGCGAGATTACTGTACGGAGCTACATCATCATCAACTTCTTCATGTGCTCGCTTCTTATCGTAACGATTAACAGTCGTCTCTGTAGGGGGTCTTCTTACTCTATCATTCGAATTGAGAGATCCAGTCATATATTTGGAGTATCTTTCATCGGGGTTGTTCACGGGAGCAGTTGGCGCTGCAATTGGGGTAGATCTAGAACCATATTTATCATACTTATCAGTTGTCTTGCTCTTCATCCATGCTGGAGTCTTTTTATTCTCATCATTATATACTGAAGATATAGAATTATTATTATCCTTATTCTCTCTTCTTGAAAACGAATCTGATATGTCGATACTATCATCTGCTTTGATCTTCTTTATTGGTGGTTTATTAATATCAGGTTTGGATTCTTGCTCTAAATTCTCTTCTGTACTTTTTAACTCTTTTTCATCCTTATTAACCGAAGGGTTAGAATCTGGTAAGCTGGCAGAGCCTGCTTCTATATTTGACATACGGCGGTAGATACTATTTGCTGGTAATCTTATTGTACATTAAAATTTCTTGAACTAATTTATATGACGACATTAATTTTATACATCGCGACATTAGGTATTCTAGTGTAGACTATATACGATTATAAATTTGATTTAATATCAAAAACCTCTCTAAAATCTTCAATAATTGGAGTAAGAAATTGCTTCTTATTTGGTATGAAATGTCCTCCTTCGTGTACATATTCTGTCAACATCTCATCCTTGAATGTTGTGGACAAATACTGTGACCTAATACCAGGAACAGTCATATCTTTAGAACCGTATACGTTGAGGACTCTTGTAGTAGTATCCATGGATCGATAATATCTCTTATAATTGTCAATTAATTTTACCTTAGACGTATATTCATTTGTATCGTTGATTTGGTAGTTTAAATTCAACTTGTTGTCTTTGGATGGGTCAATTGGTTCTGTAAATGCAAAACCAGAAAATAAGACCGCAATTTGAAAGTTTTTGTGATTAGGGATTAACTCGCTTATTACGTTAATAATTACCGCACTCATAGCAGCTCCTTGAGAAAATCCTATTATACCATCATAGGGACCATTTTCCTTAATATAACCCACTAAATACTCCAATGATTGGTCAAAACCTTCATAAACATTTGGATCGTGGTGTTGCCACCAGCATCTATTACAATTTTGGTCAATTATGGATTTCCATTTTAGGTCTGCATCTTCTTCTTCTTCAGCTAATGTAAATGGTAAATCTTCTTTGCTCTTTATCACGAATGGTGGATTTACATAATCCAATTGGAGGTTAAGTTTCTTAGTGAGAAGTTTACGTAGTCCTGAAGACTTTTCAGCAAATATCTTTCCGCTCTGCAAGTACCCTGGCAAACATAGTATTTTTTTAGTTACTGTCATTGTTATTATTAGCTCTTGTCGGCTTACTTTTTGATCGGTCTTCAAAAAATGTTGCAGATTTGGTTTTATTCACGTGCGCAATCACATATTGTCTATATCCTATTTACATTATATAAGTGTTTACACTCTGCAAAGTATTCCGGCTAGGATTAACTTTCCTAACATTTAGCAAGAGGCATAATTGCTGCTTGACCATATCTTTACTAATTTTTGGAACGGATTGAAGTGGAGCCCAGTCTAAGTTGAAATATTTGCACAATAAGACTAACACTAATCCAGTGCTTATATCTTTTCCAGTTTCACAAAGAATCATAATATTATCATTTTTTGAAGCATGTTGGATATCTAGTTGAGGAATAATCTTAGGGAATACTTCTCTTAATTTCTTTGATCCTTTCTTAGAAGATTCAACTTTAAACTGCAATATGGTGATTTTTGGATTATCTGGAATATTTGAGATACCGAAGTACTCACTAAATATTACTAATTGAGTCACATTTTGATACTTACTGATGAATGAATTGTAGTTCAATTTCCTATCTATGATACCAAACACTAAACCAGTATCATTGATATCATTCTTGACATAGCTTACATCTAAGTCAATTTCTTCATCAGATAACAAAGTTCTATCTTTAACATATTTCTCGTAGATTCTATTTATCTTCAAGATAAGCTCATTTTCTGAGATCCAATCATAAATATATCCTGTATCTTTGTCAATTACATCTTCGTTTTGTTTCCCATTATTAGAGACAACATTGTCCCAAAAAAATCGAGAATCAAGATTTCCGTCACAGATCTCCTTTGTAGCCCAAAGTTCATGGTCATCTGCTGATCCTTGGATATAATACCACGAAGTAAGCTTTATCTCTCCGTTAGTTAAGTTGTTTCTTACTGTGAGCACTGAACCACCATATTCATTCGTCTTTTTGGATGCCGTTATACATTGAATCAAGAAATAAGCTCTTTCAGCATTTGAATCTTGCTCATGATCAAAGAAAAAAGGATCGTTGGTGCTCAAGTCATCATTATTATTCTTGCATCCTGGATAATGCCATTGAGGTATCAAGGGCCTTTTTTTTCCATCAAGATGTTGTATTAGCTTTTCTTTAGTAACCAAATTTAGCTTCTTTACCTCATTTGCGAAAGAGCTTATTAGCTTTGAGATTTCATTTCTTTCACTAGCAAAAACCATGAATTTTGGTGTTGAGACCCAATTGTGTTCATTCTTCAAGGATAAAATAAATTTAGCATCAGAGTAATTTTCTTCTAATCTAAGCTCATCTAGTATATCTTTATCACTATCCCCTTCATATAATATAGTGTTTAAAACAGCACACCAAATTGGAATAGTTTTCAGCAAGGCATCAGGCATAAGCTTACCTTTTCTTGTTGAATCAATGATTGCAATACCTCCGTAAGCACTTATTTTTGGTAATAAATGAAAATTTAATCTTCTTAAAGAAAAGGACCATTCGCCAGTATGTCCATCAGTAGATTTGAAATAAGAGGTATCCTTTTGTTTATTTGGTGGTACATACCATAATCCGCATCTCTCGTTAGGCACTAATGGTAACCCAACCTTATCTTTAGTTGATTCAACAAACAGTGCATCGTAAATAATAGATTGAAGCCTATTTTTAATAGATAATGAATCTTTTCTAAGCTCTTTAGTTACACTATTTATATCTAAGTGACTTAGTGTCAATTTATCCATTCTTAGTGCTTCAATTCTTTACGATTATTCTTTTGCACAAAATGTGTTTTGCGCCTAAATTTTTTTTTGGTTATTGTTGACTATTATTAAAATCGGTTATATATACAAACTATGCAAACTATACATGCAACAAATGATTATATTAGCGTTGATTCAGTTTTCTAGCCTTCTTTAATGCTGCTAATCTTTGTTCTTCTTCAAGTTCTCTACGGTCTTCTAATTCAGCATTGCGCTTGGATCTCATTTCTTCTTCCCATATTTCTGCGCCAGTTGCTTCCATATCATCCCCAGAGTCATCATCATATCTATCGTAATATGATCTTTTCTTACCTCTATTAAAAATTGCCCAAATCTCATCCCTATCATAATCAGGTGCATTTGAGTCTCCATAGCCATATTCTTCATCATCAGATATGATAAAAGATTCAGCATCTTCATCTTCGGAGTCGTTATAGGATTGGGATCTATTGTATTGACTATTACTAGGTTTCGTCTTACCAGAAGACTTTAATCTTTCCTCTAGTTTGGAAGATGGCTTTCTTACAGGTAAAGGGGCCCTTGTCGAATTCTTATTATCATCAGAATTAGGATATTTGGAAGTAGAGGTTACTTCTTTTCTTTTTGGTACATTCCTACGACCCTCGGTTGGAGCAGAACTGGCTCTTGATAATGGTTTATTTTTGACAGCCGATGAACGAAGTTCAGGTGATTTTGCTTTTGGTTTAATAGATACAGATAGTTTGCTTTGGTCAATTTTTGATGCTTTTTTCATTAAATCGTTAAAATTCATCTTCTTAACAGGTTTATGAGCCGGTGCTACTTTTGGACGCATATCAGTAATTGGAGAAATACCAGAGTTATTCAATCTACCACCTCCGATATTTTTTTTTGTCTCATTACTTCGCAATCCATTCGTGTTGGTGCTTCTTGGGGCACTTCTTGGGGCACTTCTTGGGGCACTTCTTGGTGCACTTTTTGGCTTCTTGGGCGCTAATCCTTTCTTTTCTCTTGCTTCTTGCTCTTTTTTCTCTTTCTCTAACTTACGAGCTGCTTTTAACCTAGCAACGACAGGATCAACGACCCTATTTTCACCATTGCTGTATCTGTGCTGATTTCTAACATTCAGTTGTTCAGCAGTCCTGTTTGCTTCCAATGTCTCATCTCTATCAGATCGGTTTGTTTTAGGTATAATTTGACCTTTTCGTTTGACATGCTGCAATATATTCGATAGAGACATATGAATCAAGTAATGAAATCAGAACAGGTTACGGTGACTGATATGAACTGTTCACTATTAAGATCTGGTCATAAGGTGGACTTAAGTACATTTGAAATACCAAAATCGGTAAACACACAACTACATATATGAATTGCAATTTTACGAAGTCTAATGTTCCTTAAATAATAAATATCTGTAAGTTTATTATAATTTAATATAAATAACTATATAAATAATTGCATGGAAGGTTTTATAAAAGAATTTAATCTTTTGGTCCAATCATTTTCTCTGGTCTGACCCATTCGTCGAATTCTTGTTCACTTAAAACGCCCAATTCTAAAGCAGATTCTTTTAAAGTTAAACCCTTCTTGTGAGCGTTCTTAGCAGTCTTTGATGCAGCATCATAACCAATCTTTGGGTTTAAAGCAGTAACCAACATTAACGATTCATGTAAAGTCTTTTCGATCTTGTCGACATTAGCAGTAATACCTTCAACACAGTGTTCTCTGAAAGAGGCAGAACCATCAGCAATTAATCTAATTGAAGATAATAAGTTAGCGATCATGACAGGCTTGAAAACATTCAATTCGAATTGACCAGATGCACCGGCGAAAGTGATTGCAGAGTGGTTACCGAAGACTTGAGTAGCAACCATAGTTAAGGCCTCGTTTTGGGTTGGGTTGACCTTACCAGGCATAATTGAAGAACCTGGTTCATTTTCTGGCAAAGATAATTCACCGTAACCACATCTTGGACCGGAACCCAAGTATCTGATATCGTTGGCAATCTTGAATAAAGAAACGGCAACAGTGTTTAAGGCTCCTGAAGCTTCAACAAGGGCATCGTGAGCAGCCAAAGCTTCGAACTTGTTAGGAGCAGTCTTGAAAGGAAGAGAGGTCAATTTAGATACTTCTTCGGCAATCTTAGAGTCAAAACCCTTAACAGTGTTTAAACCAGTACCAACAGCAGTACCACCTTGAGCTAAGAATTGCAAGTTTGGTAAAGCCTTTTCAACTCTTTCAATACCGTTGGTTAATTGCTGAACATAACCGGAGAACTCTTGACCTAAAGTCAAAGGAGTAGCATCTTGTAAGTGAGTTCTACCGATCTTAATGATATCCTTGAATTCATCAGACTTAGCTTGCAAGGCATCACGTAACTTGGTTAATTCTGGAAGTAATGAGTTGGAAATTTCAGTGACAGCCGCAATATGCATGACTGTTGGGAAAGTATCATTAGATGATTGAGACATGTTACAGTGGTCATTTGGATGAACAGGTTTCTTGGAACCTAATTCACCACCCAAAATTTCAATGGCTCTATTGGAAATAACTTCGTTAGCATTCATGTTGGATTGAGTACCTGAACCAGTTTGGAACACAACCAATGGAAAGTGATCATCCAACTTACCTTCAGCAACTTCAGTAGCAGCTTGTTGGATGGCCTTGGATAATTTAGGATCTAAAGCGCCTAAACTTTCGTTAACAATAGCAGCAGACTTCTTTAATATACCAAATGCTCTAACAACTGGAACTGGCATTCTTGCGGCTTCACCACCGATCTTAAAGTTATGCTTGGATCTGGCAGTCTGGGCACCGTAATACTTGGATGAATCGACTTCGATTTCACCGAAAGCATCTGTTTCGATTCTAGTCGAACTCAACAATGTAGAAGTTGATGATAATGATCTTAATTGAATAGATCTAGCAACTGGAGTGTATTTACTGGTTAATCTTAACATGTTGGCTAATTTAGTTTCTTCAATAGAAAATACTACGATAAAAAACTGTTGTTATTATAAATTTTCAGACTCTGGGGTTAATGAAATATTCAAATGTAATTTATCGGATGCTCGGTGGAGTTCGGAATCGTTAAGTAAAATTTGATTGGCTGATTCGCGTCATGAATTAGGATGCAAAATATTCACTTGAAGTGAATACGGTTTGTTTATAAGCTATAATACAAGTAGTTCTATAATTTAATCTATACGAATATTAGAATTAGGTAGCTTCAGTTTTTTAACTTTGAATCTTTCTAATTCATCAAGAGTTGGCCACGACCAATCTAGATAATTTTGGACTATTGATTTTGGATCTTCGCCAATGTGCGCATATGTAGATTTGGCACTGTCCTCCTTAACCTTTTCAACATGCTTGATATACCTGGAGCCATACTCAGTAGGCAAGGAACCGAGAAGCATCAATAAGGTAATATAATTTGGTTTAAAGTTCAAGTGTTCCCACCATTGAATTATGGTCGACAACTCGGAGATGTAGTCGTATTTCGCGAGTAAATGAATATATTTTTGCCATAAGTCATCTTGAGGATATACTCTGGGGTCATTATCAGCTTTTCCGAGATCTTTGTCAAAAGCTTCAGTCATGACATGTTGCTTGAATTCATGGATTGCGACTTGAGGTGCATACATATCTCCCCACATTAAACAAGAACTCTTGTCATTTCTGTCACTCTGTCTCATAGCTGCTTTAATTAAGGCAGCCAAGCAGGACTCGTCAGGATTGAAATTATTCTTTTCAAATAATTCCAGTTTGTACAAGTCATATATGTGCTCAGGCTGAACGTTTACTTCACCATTAAGCATGATTCCAACAATTTTGGATGTCTTCTTTTTGAACCCCGTATCGTACAAATATCGTGCATAAGAAAGTATTGATGAGAAATTCTTGAAATTCTGAGGTGATTTAGAATCTTTGATAGTAGTTATGGGGTGCAATTTTTGATACCTATCCCAAGGATACTTCATTTCGGGATGAGGCATACTTCTTAAATGAACGTTTTTGTATAGGATTGTTAAATATTTCGGTAAAATTGAACTTGAATGTGCCATTGCCAATAATGAGCCTTTTTCATTGGAATCGGTTTTTGTTTGTAAAATAGATATGAATTCGTCTATCTCACGTAGTGTCTTGATTGGTTGTAAGAGTAATAATATGATGTCCTTTGTGATTAAAATTCTTTCTTTATTATTTACTAGCTCTAGAAGAATCTTTTTAGACCTTTTTTCATTAAGTAAACCAAACTCATTTAGTTTTTTGATAAAGCCTAGCCAAAGTGTGGCAGATTGAAAATGATCCGACGCCCCGCTGTTGAAATTATGTAGTAGTTCTTCAGGCGTGATAGAAAGAAATATTCTAGTAAAGTGAAAAGATACCATAGATTTTGAAATTGAATGATGTGAATCTGAAAGCATCAATTTTTTTTCAGCTATTTTGAATAACTTTTCCGACTTTTCTTGAGATACATTATTTATAGCTAAAACTATTCCCATGTTACCTTCAATATTCAATTTAGAATGCACTTTTTCTCTCTTGTCTCCAACTTTAGAGAGAAACTGAACCACGACCTCCTGAGTCTTGATAATATTTGTCATAATGTTAGGTTTTGAGGTTATTGAACTCCTCAAATAATCAAAAATAACTTTCCATATTATCCCGTTGAGAAATTCTGGAGACACAAGCAGAAATTGGTATCCTGAACTAGTACTTGTGAAGAAATTGAGGGTTCTGAATATTAGTTCCGGTAATTTGTGTGAATCGTATTGAATCCCATAGAATATCAAATTATTTATACAAAGCTTTAAATGCTTTATTCTCTTATGATATGCTGATCCTATATCTTTCATAAAATCAAGCCATAAATCAGCCTGTAGATAATATTCATTTTTAGACATAGGAGTACGAAGTAATATGTCTGAAGTTATGCATGGAGGAATCCTGGAGAGATTCCTCAAAGATTCGCAACTTGAACTAACACCAGGAGCCATTATTGAAAGCATCCATGGTATTAGGTCTTTGTCAACAGAATATTGTTGTTTATATGCTCTTTTGGATAAAATTAGGAAACAAAGAACAGCCATCTTTAGTGATTCTACAAAGACATTATCTGTAATGCTTGAAAATTCAGTGTCTGTAAACTTTGATAGAAGGTTAGAGACTATTGTATCTAACAGAATTCTTTCTTCTTGTTCAATCTGGGATATGATTTGTTCTAAATTGAGTTTTTTAGACTTGAAATTGACAACTTTATTCAATATTTTGGTAAGATGCTCAACTTGAATTGCATGTTGCGATTGAAGGTACTTTGAGTCAAGGCCCCTATTATCAAGAATGTATAGTAATGAGAGAGTGCTATGAAAAACAATAGGCTCTAGCAAGTTTTGTATTTTGAATGGATTTGGTAGCACTTGATCTGACATTTTCATTTCATGCATATTTCCTTCCTTTTCTTTTTGAAGCTTGACTAGCAAATACTTTATAGATGGTTCTATAACGATATGTTTCTTTTTATACAAGAACCTTTCTCTTTCTAATGAGCGAAAGAACGAACGATGTGGTTTATCCATAGTTCTGTCAAATATTTGAAGATGGTATCTGTCATGTAACCTGGAATTAAAAGTACCAAAACAAGCATTATTTATTAGAAATTTACAACCAGGTACTAGCTTTAGTCGCTTGATTCGATTTAATATTATTATCATTGTTCATGCATAACTCCACTGGTACGAAATATTTAAGTGATGCTTCTGATCTAAAATATTTGAGCTCAGATTTGTAGATTTATATCTCAGAAATTCAGAAAAAAAGTATACTCAGTTCAATAAATGAATCAAATATATGTCCGAGTATCGTTACAAGGAGCTACTAAAAGAGAGTTTAAAAGGTGAAAATATAGAGAATGATACAGGTAAAAGAAAAAAGAGAAAGATTGGTGGACAGCACAATCCCAATCAGCCAGATGATGCAAGAACAGAGAACCAAGAAGTGATTACGATATCAGATAATGACCAAGAAAGCGATGACAGTATCAATTCAAGTGACTTTGAAGATGTAAACTTAGAAGATGATGAAGAATCGTATGGTTTAAGTTTATTACCTGATAATTTGGAAGATTCAAATGTGAAACCAGAATCGTTATCTATAACGATAAATCCTGTTCAAGAAGAGGTTAAAAGGAAGAGAAAATTCAATTCTATATCCAAAAACGAAAAAGAATTACGCAAGATTATTCATCAGATGTACGTGGGATTAATGCTATCGCATGGTGTAATAAGAAATAGATGGTGTAATGATTACAGTTTATTAATGGAATTAAGGAAGAGCGTATCGCCTCAAATATTGGAGTTGTTGCACCAAAAAGAATCCGATGACGTGCTACCTCTTGTTAAGTCCAGGAGATTCTTAGATGGACTAAGGAAATTGATGATGATGTATTCCTCGAATTATCGAGTTACTGCTCAAGGTTTAGTTCGTAAAAATTGGAATGAACTTTCTATTAAGCAGTCAAAGACCGAAGTTAATGTTACTTTTAATAAGTTTTTTAATTTAGTTACAAAATTTAGAGGTTCTCGTGATATAGCTGCTCAAGGTTTCGTAAGTTTGTTGAGGTCTGTTGATTTGAATGCTAGGTTGATTTTTTCCATACAACCTCCTGATTACACTTTAATTGCAGAGCTTCCAAAAATTGACAGTACCAACCATACTTCAAAGTATGAAGTAAACCCAAGTCCTTTGCTACAGAAATTTGCTACTGGAAATAATAAAAAAAATCTATTAGCTTCAATGAGGAAAAAGTCCACTACTGTAACAGATGAGATAAAAATTGCAAATTACTTTGAAGACTCACCATATCCTATATTTTGGGTAGAAGTTTGGGATAAATACGTTAAAAAATGGGTAAGTATAGATCCCATTTCTCTTCAAACAATTGAAGTCCCACCCATGAGAAGAAAATGTAAGTTTGAACCACCATCTACTGACGCGAGAAACCAATTAACATATGTAATTGCATATGATAGACTCGGAGGCGTAAAAGACGTTACTCGGAGATATAGTCTATATTATAACGCTAAGACAGTTAAGAAAAAGATCCATTTTAGATCAGAGGAAGATGAATCATGGTATAATCGAATACTCAAAGCATCTTGTTCGCAGTTGAGAAGAAATAAAGTTAACAAAATTGATATTTTAGAATTGAAGGAATTCCACACAAGAGATTTAGCTGAAGGAGTACCCAATAATATCGCTGATTTTAAGAATCACCCAGTGTATGCTTTGGAATCACAACTAAAACAGAATGAAATAATTTATCCCAAAGACGATAGTAGTACATGTGGATTTTTCAGGAATAAGTTATCAAAGAGGTCTCAGGAAAAGGATCAGACTGTTATACCGATTTTTAAAAGATCACATGTTTATGGTTTAAGATCTGCCAAAGCTTGGTACCTTCGGGGAAGAGTGCTAAAAGTTGGGGTGCAGCCATTGAAGTTGAAGAAAAAGCAAACGACACTGAAACAACCCACTAGTGATGATGATGAGGATGAAGAAATGACAAGACTTTATGCAGAGTTTCAAACTAAACTATATATACCTCCACCGATTGTCGATGGTGTGGTTCCTAAGAATGCATACGGAAATATCGATATTTATACTTCAAGCATGTTGCCAGAGAATGGATATTTGTTTGATACTTCGTTACAGTGTTCTATGAAGATTGCGGAAAGAGCCGCAAAAATAATTGACATTGACTATGCAAAAGCCATCGTTGCATTTGATTTTGGTAAGCCTAATAAAAAAAAATTTCAAAGCAGAAATCCTACGGCAAGAGAAGGAGGAATATTAATTGATATTCAATATAAAGAAGCTCTATATTTGGTTGTGAATGCACTTTTAGAAGAAGAAGATACTTTGAGAAGAAAGGCAGTCGAATTGAATTCGTTGAATAATTGGAAATACTTTTTGATGAAATTAAGAATATCGGAACGGTTGAACAAAATGCATGGTAAATTAAATAGTGAAGGTGAGGAATCTAATTTCACTGATGAACTGGGAGATAGTAATTTTAGTGTTCATAGTGATAATCCTGATAGCGGTAATGAATTGGGAGGTGGAGGGTTTTTTATTAGTGATAATTCTGCTCTTGAAACTAATACTGAATCAAAATTTGCTACCGAAAAGGATGTTCCAGCATCTAGAGAAATTGAAAGTTCGTATTTAAGGAACCTGAGAGAAATTAAAGAATCTAATGACAAACTTTTTTCAAACAGAAGTGAAGACTTAATAGAAGGACAAGGTGGGGGTGGGTTCTTTATTGAGGATCCCGAATCTGAAGCTAAAGAAACAGATCCCAAAATTTGTGATCAATTGAACGACACAGAATTAGACGATATACCTGATTATTATTTCAAGAAAGATGAAAATGGGAAATTGGTATATGATCCGTATAGTGATGGTAACCAGCTGACGAGGGAACTAAGTTGTGATGACGTTTCCGAGAACCTAGAAGATGATTCTGACTTCTTGATCAAAGACTTTTCCAAGGAAGCTTTAAACCAAGAAGCTTTACACCAAGAAGCTTTTAAACAGGACCATGGAGTCGAGGAATCTTCAAAAAGGATTCGTTCTTCAGAAGAAAGTAATGATGTGCAAGAGATAGGGAAGAATATAATCGGTAAAAATGATTCAAGGACAAAAGACTCTCAGGAATCACTGAGCGAAATAGAGAGTTCCCAAGGCTCGTTTGACAAAGATATAGCTGACGAGGAACATGTTTTTGGATTTGAATATAGTGATACTGACTAGATAGTAATCGTGATATAATGTATAGTAGTACAGGAATATGTAAAATCCGGCATTGTATACAACGTCACATTGCATGCGGCACTTGTCAAAAAGCGCAAACAGACCTTCAAGGTTTCTTTCTGAATGCTGAAGCAAAAAATGCTGAAATATAAAAAGAAGCCTTCAAATTATGTATAATGCTGTAGCAGAGAATGTCCTTGGGACTATCGGTACAATATTATGGTGTATTCAATTAACACCTCAGATTATACGTAATTATTGTGTGAAAAATTGCGAAGGTGTTCCTAGTATAATGATGTTTCTATGGGCTCTCAGTGGTATTCCATTTTCTATATATTTCTTTGGTACTGATGGATCCATACCACTTAGAGTTCAACCACAGTTATTCACACTTTGTTGTGTGGTTACTTGGATACAAACATTGTATTATCCTCCAGTGCAGTTTAATCTAAGAAAGGTAATAATTTTCGCCTGTTCATTTATAATAATAGCAGCAGGAGTAGAAGCTGGATTCATATTGTGGTTGCGAACAATTTATCGTGATGGAAAGGAATGGCCAATGCTAATAATTGGTATAATTGCAGCGATATTGATTGCACTAGGGCTTATTCCTCCATATTTCGAATTGGCGAAACGTCGAGGGCGAGTTATCGGCATAAATTTCGTATTCATAGGCATGGATTCTCTTGGTGCATTACTATCTTTGCTAAGTATTGTAGTAGGAACTATGGATATTTTGAGTATAGTGCTATATGCGGTTGTAATTGCATTGGAATTAGGCATATTCGCTAGTCATATTATATGGTATATCAGATTTGGGAAGAAAGAAAAAGCAATGGAAAATCATCAGGAATGGGAACATGAACAGCTGGCTGAAACAGAATATGAAAGTTTGCAAGATCCTTCGCAGGAAGAGGAATATGAAGAGGAACATGCCCAAGAAGGTGATATTGAGAAAGAGCAAAGGATAGAGACTCTAAGTCAGAGATCCAGAGGTTACAATTTAGGCTATGGAGACAATGAAAAAAATAGGAATGATAATGTATAGAGTATATAGACTTTTTGTGGTATGCAAATATCTACATGTAAATATTCACTTGATATGTTGAATGACAATTTGTTTGAACCGCGAAAGATTGATTTCTTATAAACTGTTTACTCTAAATATCCATTGACCACATATGGAGCCAATCGATTATATATTGAAATGGTATGTATGATAATATCAATGTATTTCAAGAGCTTTCACTAACTATTGTCAGTCTTCGTTTGCGCCTCTAAATCTTACGGAAGATCCGTCAATCTCCAAAAAAGATTTAGAAGAAGAACACTCTCGAGAACTTCAAATAGAAGAAGCATTTAGAATATATCAAGAAGCCCTAAACTTGCAAAAGGCAAAAAAACATATCGATGCTTATTTAGCTTATGAAGAGTTATTTAAGTTGGATGTCATTTCAAATCATTATTATGAAGAAGAAGATTATATACGAGGTCTACAGAATGGGAGCGCCAACACAGTAATAGATGAATTGAATTACTTGTCTCCGAATGTAAGGTCGTTAAGATACTTAGTCTTCAGGAATAGAGGATATTTGTATTATGAAATATTAAAATCAAATGCAGATATTTTGGCAGTTTTTGAATTAGAAGAAAAGTTAGAAGTAGAGGATTCCGATCTTGACGATAGAAAGAGACAACACATTAGAGAGTTATTTTACTCTATGATTGATGACATGATAATTTCATTGATTTATCAAGAAGCAGATGAAAAGTTGTTGAACACCTTATATGAGGTATTTACGTATCTCAATACTGCAAAATTGGCTAGATTTACATTGGAATACTTGATAAGTGGAAAAGATGAAAGTGATGATTTACTTGGACTTATACCTATTGAAGACTTATGTAAACAAAAATATAAGCTATTATTGCTGAGACTTCATATTTCAAAATCATTATCCCCTGGTGGAGATGATATACTGGAATTGGAACGAATAAAGAACAAATTATCCTTTTTGGAACCAATAAAGGCTGACTATGATTCACTGATTGAAAATACGAGTAACTTAAGGACCGTAAACATAAACATTGAGTGTGCTCAATATGATCTTAATTGGACATCTGTTATTGATAGCATTAACAAGAAATTAAAACATTTGCAAGATAAGGACAGATCTCAAGAATTATCACGATTAAGAGTAAGGGATTTAGATCCCTATTTGCTTACTGAACATCCTATAGAAAGAGTTAAATTTAGCATTCCTCTTCTCAAAGATGAGGCTAGACAAGAGGAGGTAGAGTCTGACTTAGAAAAGAAAGGCTTGAAGGAAACGAATAAAGGAGAAATCGAGGCTACGGACGGGGAAACTCTAATCGATGAAGGCTGTAACCATGCTGACTCTGATGAAGAAGTATTTCTAGAGGCGAAAGAATTTTTAGAAAAGGATCTAAGTGATAGAAAAGATACAAACGATTCAAAGAATGAATTGGAGGTTGACAAACAAACCTCTGAAAATAATAATGATCATACTTCTATTAATAGGGAAGATTTAGAAGGAGAGAGGAACACCCCTGATGAAAACGGAGCTTCTAAACCTGCACCCATAATCCAAAGATCATCAAAAAGAGTAAGATACAGAAATGAAGAATCATCAATGGAAATAAAAGATATAGAAATAACTAGGAACTGTTTTGTTGAAACAGAACGGTTTTTTGAAAATTTAAATTCATATTTGGACCTCTTTAACAAGAAAACAGGAACAAATTTAGCTCTAACAAATATTATTGACATATATGTTCCTGAAAAAATGAACGATTGCAAAAATGGACTTGGAAATAATGGAGAAGGTTATGTTAATGACTTCTTATTTATTCTTAATGACTGGAATACAAGGAAGTACACCAATTCTCTATTTGTGGATGATGATGCACCAGCAGGATCAACAACAAGCAAGTCTACGGAAGATGAAAAAATCAAGCTAATGGAAGTTTTGAGTACTTTTGGAAAAAAGGGTGATTCGCTCAGCTCAGAGTTATGTAATAATATGAAAGATATTTCGCTGTATGAAACCACAGAAGAAATCCAAAAATTCCTATATGATGTAAATGAAAATCCTTGCCATTATGAAGAACTTAAGATACTTATTTTGAAGAGATTTTTAAGTACCCAACATCGTAAAGGGAATTTCAGAGGGGATGAAAAATATTGCTTAATAGTAGACACTGTTTGGAGTCATAAGCTCTACGATAAACTTAAGGAATGGGCAATACAATGCGAATCAATCCTTTTGAATTACTTGAAGGTGAAAGGTTGTGATGCATTAATTTTGAGCAGTATTCTCGATGACTTGTCATTTTCAGTGAGTATTTATGAAATATTGGTAGACACTTATATCTCAATTAAAGACCAGATAAGTAACATGACATCATTGAGTTACAAGAGAACTAATCAGAAGCCAAACAAAGCCACTTTGAACAATATTTCTTTGGAATTAGTCAAAATCGGGGATAAATTAAATCGATGGACTCAACATTTTGAAGACTTGTTCGAGAGAATAGATTTATCTCTTTCTATGCTGAACCAGGAATTTCTTAATTATTATTGCAGATACAAATGGTCTCTTATACATAAAGAGAAGTCTCAAAATACTATATGGCAAGAGAAAGGATTTATAATGTCTCAATTACACGAATTGCTCAACGATATTCTGACAAGATATATAATTGATGCACAAATCTCTTTGCCAAATTATGAGAATATTAATGGAATAAGTGTCGACAGTATTAAAGCGCAGATAACAACTACATCAATATTATCAATATTAGCGAAAATTTTATATGCTAAAAAAGGAACAAATAACGACGAGGCAATACATCTTTTGGAAACTATATTAATTAGTGATTCGAACGCCAAGGAATTAATTGAAGTATTTCCTTTAAACAAAGATGATAATACCTTTGACAAGGATGCACTTGTTGCAATTAAAGATTTTTTGGAAGAATCTCCAGTTGATATGAAATTAAGTTCATGGAATATTTTATTTCTGTATTACGATGAAAATAATGAATTTGCTAAGTTTCAACATGGATTTGAACAAAATGTGTCTTTTATCTTGAATTATTTGAACAGTAATACATATAATGAACTTAGCGGTACAAAGTTTGAAACTTTAACAAAAGTATTGGGCTCGTATGGTAAACACGTAAGGATATTTTTAAGCCACTTGAAAGAAAATGATTGGAAGCTATCCAGGGATCTGCATAGAACGTCACTATCAATTGAACGTACATTCGGTGAATTGCTTAAGCTTTTTGAACTATTTTACTTGTTTAGCGTCCATGAAGAAGCAGCTTTAATATCAAGTTCTAAAATATCTGTTAAAGCTAGATCGAATAAAGCATATGAAAGATTTAAGGATATTTTCATAAGCACCGTCTCAATAATTGTTATTTATTATAAAGAATTATTAATGAATACTATTGAAAAAGAGGATAGTAAAGCAACCAGTCATATAGAGAAAACTGTTGGAAATTTTATATGCGATTTCCACGAGCAGTTGGGATGGCGAAGGGTTTGTGATGCTGCACAAGGATTATTTTTGAATTTGGCTCAAGGTATATTAGTAGAATTCAATAATAACCTATTCGAGAACCAATTAATGCAACTTATTTCATGTCGATATCATTATAGTGTGAGTATAGATAACTTCACACCCATTAATCACGAAACTAAAAAAACTGCTGAATTTGATCTATCATCTACCCAGAAAATGGCAGATTATATATTGCCTTTGTGCTTCAAGAAGAATCCATTAAAGACAACTCCCAAGTCGGATATGAAACTATTAATAGATGAATTTTATGAAGTCGTAGGAGATCCAGATTTTGATTCAAGTGAAGTTCTTAGCAGGAATGACTCTTTATTTGAACATTTCCTTGAGTCAACATCAATTACCTCTAGATTTCTTCGTGATACATTCTACGGGTTGGAAGAATTAGATTTCACTAATCCACCCGAGAACTCCAATATAATAAAAAGTGGTTTATATTATATGCAAGGGCTATTAATGTTTGCATCCTATAAGATTAGAAAGAAATCAACTCAAAGTAGGGCTGTTGAACTTGAAAATATTATTATGTTGTTGAAAAATGACTTGATTTTCTGTACCAATAGAATGGAAAGTTGGTTTTTATTAGGACAAGCATATGGTTTCTTGGTTGAAGATGATTTGATATGGACTTCAGACAAGTTAACAGTGCCAGAACGAAAGATAGGAACGGCCAATCTTCAAAGAAAGTCATTGATATGTTATTTGATGGCGATTAATGAATCTACAAAGACGAATATACTGGAAAAATCCGCATTAAAATCTACATTAGGGTCTCTCATGGCATTATTTTCTAAAGAAATGTACAATGCAGCAATGAAACCAATGGATACACATGCATTCAAGGTCCAGAATAATCCTCGTTTTATAAAGAAACCTGCAGGTGCTGCTTTTGTTAGTGTAACAACAAGTTCTGTGAATTCTAATCTTTGTTTAAAAGTTATTCAACAATCATTACATATAGCTATAAAAGCAAAAAGAAGCGATTGGACATACTATTATTACCTTTCTAAGGTACAAAGAAAATTAAATAAATCTCCGAAAATAGTTCTAAATGCATTGGAACATGCGTCGAAGATAGCAAAAGATCAATCAAATCCATCAGATCCTATTATTGAGCCTCATTATAAAAAGTGTTCCTTAATCTATAAGTATGTAAAGGAGGGTTCTTTGAGTTTTGACCTGGCGCTAGAATATCTCAAAAATGACCCAGTAATTAACTACGAGAATAGCAATAAGAACATTGAGAATCAAATAGACTTTTATGGAGTTGTTGTGCATTGCCTTAAAGCAGTAATAGCGTATGATAAAAAAAAATGGCACCATAAACCTAGGTATAGATTAGCGAAAATATTATTTGAAGAATATGGCAAAATTAATGAGGCAAAGGAAGAAATTTCATCAATTGTATCATTGAAATCAACAAACAAAACATTGGTTCTGATATGGAAACCCGAAAACGAAAGGCCTGGTAAACATTTTTACTACACATTCCAGTATGCGCTTTTCTATGTGGTATTGCTTTCAACTGAAAAGAATCTAATTAGCCTCATACAAATGCTTCCGAAATTACGGCGCTCAAATTCAATTATGGTTTCTTTATATACTATATGGGAAACATTATGTTCATCAATATGCAAAATCATTAGAAACCTGCTTAAGGTCGACGAAAGCTTTACAGAAAGGTTCATGCTTTCTCTACCTTATCAGAAATTTATGACGAATTCAAAGTCGTTTATGGAAAAAATGAAAGCCGATGGGGTACCTAAGGAGTTACAAATACATATGTGTTTCCTTCATGCGATTACCGATATGAAGAAACTAAATAATGGATTCGGCCCAACATCTTTAATTGATGATACTATGGTTGCAATTTTTATTAGAATTTATTTATATTTTGAAAAGCAGTTGATTAGCCTGAAAGCAATAATTATTACCGAACCTATAGAGTCTCCGAACGAGAAGACTAAAAAACTTGCTAAGAGAGATTTCTTTCCACTAATTTCTGATATGTTGAAAACTTTTAGAAGAAATATCGAAAATGTTTTAAAGGATCAGCCTGAAATTTATAATGAATTTGTAACTTCCTCTGATAAAGAAACAAAACGGGAAGAAAATGAAAATTCGGCTATCGTAGAGGACGAGCAAAGGAGGGAAGATATCAAAACGCCAGAATTAAACATGGATCGTTCAAATATCGAGCTTGAGTCAGATACAAATATTACGGAGAATAAAAAAGACTCCAATACCATACTTCAGGAGAATACTAATATGTCTCCAGAAAGTATTGGCTTTAACTATAATAATGAAAATTCTGAGCATGATTCTAGAGTGCGGACACTAGATCATATGCTTAATAATAAGGATCCACGCATTGAGGAAGAGGAGTCTTCAAAGTTAAAGAAACAAAAGTTAAATAACGAACACCATGATTCTGCCTAATTGATAAAAGCATACTACTACGAGAAAGTACTTCTTAAAAATTAGAAATTGTTATATATATACATTTTACGTACTAATATATTTGAACTTCATTTACAATAAGCTTTCTTAAGGATAAGTCATATACAATTCCATTCATCTTCTTAAAGTTATATTTTAATGCATCAAATTTTCTCCGTATATTGTCATTCTTTAAGTCTAGCATTTGAAACCCATTTTGAAGTTTGGTAACGATCTGTAGATTAATGAGACTTAAACTATACTGTATGTTTTGCGATCTATTTGGAGAGTTGTCACAAGATATTGAAACCAGTATAATGGTATCAATTGTATACTCCACGACGATTTCAATTAAGCGTAATAAGCTTAATAGATAGTCACTATAGTTCAATTTTTCTAAAGATAATATGCGCTGAATTTCCTCTGGTGTTAATATTAATCCCATTGTATCCTGGTCACTCTTTGAAATTAATGGATATGATATTTTATCACCATCCTTAGCATTTACCTGATAGATATATGAAATTGCCTTGAAATAGCGATTAACCATCAATACATAAATGATTTCCTCGTTAATCTTATGAGAAAGTCTATCCCTAAAAATAGGCCTGCAATCAATTCCATTCAATTCTTGTAAAAAACGGTGGTACTTATCGCTTAATAGACTTAAATTATCAATAATCCTGACTTCGCCAGCAGTTCCAAGATTGAAATCCCTATTTTCTTCACTTATAATCTTTACTTGACACAATTCTCTAGATGCAAAGGCGAACGGTATATCTTTTGAATCTTCCGATGTCAAATCGTAAGGTAGATTAATTGGTTGGATAGTAGACAAATCAGCATATTCAGATTTTATAATTGCAAGTTCTATACTGAATAGATTTTCTAAGTCACTGATTTTATTTTTAAAATTAATTCTAAATAATTGTTAGTTTTGCCATGGAAAACTTGCTAAAAACGAATGAACATACTCTGTATTAATTTCATCTTGAAATACACCAAATAGACCTTGTAACTTTGACATTGCTTATGCTAGAAAGGAATAGTGAAATAGAAGCAAAAAAAAATAATTTTCTCTAGAATAAAAAAGATGCTCCACGGCAGGTTCGAACTGTCGACCTTCAGATGACACAGTTAATTAACTATGAGACTGACGCTCTGCCAACTGAGCTAGTGAAGCGTTCTTGTTCCCTGATTTTTATATTTATTAACAAGAAAACCTTACTAAAATTGTCATTTTTTTTATATTGTATTACTTGTTTAATCCAAAAAAATATATATTCATAATGATAGAAAATCCTATTTTAGATGATCCGAAAGCTTCTCTAATTCTTTGGTAGTATTGTAATTATTAATTTGTTTCCTTATCGAAGAATCAATATTAGAATGTGCTGAATTACTCAAGGGTTCGAATCTAATTATGACTTCTTGATTGGCGTTATTGTATTGCACGAATTTGACAACTTTTTTGACCTCGCTAGATACAGACAAAGGTTCTCTTGAACAAAAAAGTTTGTTTAAGTAAGATTCGGGAACATTATTGATACCAGCACTTTGAACCAAATGTTTAATACTTATCATCTTCAAAAGTCGCGTAATCTTACTGATTGTTTTGGCATACAATAATTTACCTGGGTACTTCTCTGCATCGATCATTGAAACTAAATGTTGAAAATCATTTTCTAAATTGGAATCAAGATTAAAGCGTTCAATAATATGAGGTATGTTTAAAGATTTCTGGTTTAATTTCTCACAAAAGCCGATTATCATAATCAATTTTTCTTTATAAGTGCCATGCAATATAATAGAGCTTAAAGAAACAAACTTGATGTTATTTACTTGCTTTGGTCTACTATTAGTATCTAGCATATTCAATTGTGCATAAGAAGGAGTTGTTGATGGATGCAAGCTTCCAGATCTGGATGCACTAACATGTATATCCTGCGAAATACTTGTAGACAAGGATCTAATTAAAAATTTTAACTCTGACTTATAGTGCTGTTCTGGCTCAATCAAATTTCTTAACTCTGATAGTTGCAATAAATAATTTAATATGAATAGAAGTGAGATTTCCTGTCTCTCGAGTAATGATACTGATGAAAACTCTATGCTATCGGGTTGTATTCTCTCCTGTAACTGTGAAGTATCACATAAGTTCTCTGATTGGTTGTTTGAAATTTCAAATCTTTCATAAACCGTAGTGCTTAAATTTGGAAAACTTAAAAGAACTCTAAAATAAATGTCAGACTGAACACTATATTCGTGTTCTATACAAGCTTCTTTTGATAATGACAAAGCGAGTAAGTTAAATGCTGTATACTTATAATAATCCTTTAGGAAAGTAAAATCGATGGTTGAAGATTGAATAACTTTGATCGGGGTTTTCGGATTTACTATAGGATTGAGATCATCACCAGCTTCCATAAATGGCAATATTAATTTCGATTCACCGATTATATATACTGTTTTAATAAATTCAGTAAGTGTTGGAAACATTTCGTTGCTTAGTTCTTGTTTTGCTACTTCTTCAAGACCCTCTATGTAAGCATAATAGACAGAAAGGAACTTACCGATATATGCCACAGTTGGAGTGACTTCATTTGTATATAGCATATCCTCTGCTTCATCAATAGTAAGTAATTTAAAGGAAGTTGTAATAAAATTGAATAATTTGTTGATTATGATAGTCGAGTATGTCCCCGAGCTGATGAATTTCCCGATCGATATGTGCTCAGTAAAGAATTGATTGGTTAAATCTTTGAAGAAACCAGTAATTCTTTCCAACTTCGTTGCAATTGTTGCCAAAACGTGGTTTGTATTATAAATTTCATGTCTGTCCACATAAGAGTCATTCAATAGGTTCTCGTAGTAAAATACTTTATACTTATACAAAACAGTTGTTAAAGATTCCAAACTAATTAACCATAAAAATTGATGATCCTTCTGCTGGAGTTTTGAAAGATAACTAATGCTATCATAAAAATATTCCTCTAAGTTATTGACTTTCGATATGAAATCATTGGCGGAATAATTTTTTTTAATTCTTATCGATTCATCGGCTTGTCGTTTTAACTGGTAATCAAGGATAGATTTGATTAATTGATTTAAATTCGAACCAGGATCAAAGTCTGGTGTATTGTATAATATTTCGGCAGCCATATTTAATCCGTTATCTAATCGAAATGAGTCTGTTTATCTACAAGTGCTTTTTGATTTAATTTATAGCAAATAATGCGGTTATCTGCTCGAAAAAATATTGCATATATTGTCTAAATGGTTGGAAATGGCATTATTCTATGACATCTAGATACGATTTCAAGATAATTCTTATCTGATTCAGGTGTTATATAACCATGTCTAATTAAGAAATCTGTAACTACCAAACCACAATTTGGCTTAAATTCATTATTTAGTAACCTTTCCAAAACTTCATTAACATCCATCAAGGTAAAGTCTTCGGCCTCACCATCTTCAGGGTAAGGAAGAACATCTGTTTCATTATCAAACTCTAGATCGTATATATATTCTACCTCTGGTTGTACCGTATCTTTACGACCATTTGGTTCGTAGATATACAGAACAACACCAGCAGATCTAATATGAGTGTTTACAAATTCTTCTCCTAAGCCGGCCTCCTCGTGGCATTCCTTAATAACAGTCTCCCAGATACCATACGGGTATCCTAGTCCACCAGCAACAGTATTGTCGAGCATACCAGGATATGTTGGTTTTGTAGCAGACCTTCTAGGAACCCACATCTTAAGTTTCCCGTTTGAAGACTTATGGGCAGGTATGTATCCATTGATGTGAACGCCATATGTGATAACTCCAATTAAAACCGAGAATGCTCTTTCGATTTGCACATACGGTGTATGAGTAGGGTTGTACACTGTGTACAATTCGTCTCTCCAGCCCTTATCAAGAGATTCCGAAAAACAGGGTATTTTACGCCATTTCGTAGCGATCAAACTGAATAACGCATTCCTTTTCTCAATAGTATCCAAGTTAGGAGATAAGGTCAACGTCTTTTTTTCAGTATTAAGCAAAATATCTTGCTCATCTTGAAAGTACTGTGAAATTGTTGGTGTTATGTATCCCAAGGTTGCAGAATTATCATGGGTTCTCAATTTATAATAGAATGCATCCTCTTCATAAGGAAAGCTATCTATTTTCCTTATAATGTCTATGTATGAGGTTTGAGTCATCTCAGTATGATATTGACCGTAAATCTTTATTTATATGTATTTTTGTTTATCGCATTTTAATCTGTCCAAATCAAAAGTTACATTTCGTTAAGATTTTACCATTCTTAATTTGAACACTTTTAATTTGGCCGTAGCAAGACATGAATGGATCCTCTAGATCCCTTATTAAAGCACTCAATAACTTGACTGATGATTGGAAAGATCATGCTGATGAAGAAAAAATAAATTCAGACTCTTCTGAACTTTTTAAAGTGATAAGCTTATTTTACGAAAAACACAATGATTTGCAGAGCATTAAACAATCGATAAATATTAATGATGAATTATTCCGTATTTATAATGTTTATATTAAACCAGTCTCTAATTTGCCAAGGGAAATATTGTTCTTGGAAATTTTGACACAGCTTCTGCCAACTTTGATAGATAATGAGATAATACTTTGGATTAAGACATATCTTAAACCTGCAGTTGATAGTGCTGGATATGACATCCAGATTGTATTGAAGTCTCGAGACTTTATTCGTCAATTATCTATGAAAGAAACATCTTCGGGGGACACTTTGTTAATAGAAAGGCGTGATCAAATAGCATCAATTGTCATGGATACTATTATACAGTTGTATATCGGTCAAAAAGATGAACAATACGATGTAATAGGTTTACATTTACCAAAAGAAGAAACTGATAGTCAGCTTTATTATGAAAGGATACGATACATGAAAAAAAATTGTGAAGATTTACTACACGAATACGGACTTAAGAAAACGAAAGAATATTTTAACTTGATCAACAAATATTTTAAATCATCGTCTCAAAGATTAGATATGTTGACCTTATTGTCAAGGTTGATTTCTTCTCATACATTGCAAGTTTACCAAATAGTTGATACAGATCTTTTTTATAACCTACTTAGAAGTTTGTTATATGACTATAATGAGAGCATTCTTCTTGTTTCATTATCATTACTTGTTATGCTCATACCTCAGGTTTGCAATAAGATGGCAAAATCTTTTCCTGACTTGTTGGTAATTTATATTAGGTTATCAAATTGGGAGCTGTTTAATGAACACATACCTAATAAATCTGATTACTTAGCAAAATTACTCGATGAAAACTTGAAAGTTTGGGACTTGGCAGAAAACTACCCTTTGAAAGGTGTCTCGCCTACTAACTCTAAGATTGAGCTAGATATACTGCATTTAATTACACTATTGTACGGACTCTTTCCGTTGAACTTAAGCAAGTTTTGTCAATCTCCCTTCAAGTTTTTAATGAACCGTCCTACTGAAATATTCAAAATCAAATTGCTTAGTTCTATAATGGAAAATAAAGGATTGCCTTATGAAAAAAGTTTAGAACTCGCTATAATTAATACCACAAGAGACTTCTTGAGGTCATTTTCATTTCATCCCAACTTTCTTCGATATGATAAGCTCACATTACAGAATGAGCTTGAAAACCCTTTAGCTTGGCTCTTTGATGAATCAAGCGACAATGATCTTCGCTCCGAAGAAATATCACTAGAATGTTTAAGCTTTAATCCACATCTAGTCATTAACGTATTTAATAATCAAGACGACATGGTCAGATCATCCTCGGATAAAGCTCTATCAGAAACTAATGTTGGTTCTAATAACAGTAATCTGTTTGGATTTATATATACGGGAACAGGTGAATCAAACGCAGGCTCGCTGTCAAATTCACGTCATGTATCACGAAAATCATCTTTTGCAGCACCCATTTATTTGAACATGAAGGATATATCGCAAAAATTACCGAGCTCATTACAGCATCTTAATAATAAGCAGATTATTGATACAAGATCCAATAGCATTTCTGACATAAAGTTTAAGGACGTGAAGTTTGATCAAGGATTAATGGAAGAAAATGAACCAAATGGAAGTGAAAATGAACGTGTATCTCATGTTAATGAAACTGCTTCTGATACTAGCTTCGATTTAGATGCTGATTATTCACGAGAATCAAAGAGGCCTGATCAATTTAAATCGAACCAACTGTTGAATGATATGTTTTTGGCCCACGAAAAGCTTTATATTCTTTCAACTAAAGCAAGCGACCCTAAAATTGATTCAAACATGCAGGTTAGAGATCAATCAAAAAATCAAATCCCACCATCTGATAAATTAAAAATTGAACTACTTCATAGGCCTGGTACTTCTCCGACTACATCATTAGAGACAACTTCTGTTCATAGAAACTCAATTTCTGGAACAATATCTAGTGTGCCTTCTTCGGATTCAACTCAAGTACAAGATTTTAGTATCACCAATAATAAATTTCAACATGGGACAGCGCTTGAATATTATCATAGAGAATTGCTACTCATGAAGAATGAATTAGAATTTTCAAATTATATGCGAGATCTAAACAAAACTCACTATGTTAAGCTTAAATTAAAATTGAACAAGCTTTCAAAACAATCCTGTTTATATAACCAATCTATTGAAAACAGGAGTAATATATTGGAAATCAATAGTTTGAAGGTAGGTTATGATTCCCTTGTCGAATCTTTAGAGCAATTAAAATTACAGTTGGTAGAATCAGAATCTAAGTTTAAGAATGAAAATTCACTTTTATTTAATAAAATCAAAGACCTTGAAGGCGAAAACAGCCGCTTGAAAACAGACCTAAGCAATTCTACAAGTGAACATCAATTATTGAGTAACAATTTACATCATTCGATTCAGGTTGTTTTGCCTGAAAAGGAGGTTGAAGTTAACAGGCTAACAACTAAATTACATGAGCTGGAGCGAATAAACGATACATTAAACCAAGAAATCAGGCATTTGACGGAAAGAACTAAACTGAAGGAAATAGATCATCTTGAGAAGATTCAAACTAGCACCGCTTTCAACTTAAGTGAACAAGAAAAGCAAATTTATAATTTGAAAAATGATATCTTGGTACTCAACGATAAGAATTTAAAGATTTCCCAAGAATTAATAAAGGCACAGGATTTGTATGATGCAGCAATAAAATCTTATGAATCTAAACTTTCTTCATCCAAAAATGACTTAAGCAAGAACATAAGCACTTTCACATCACAATATGAAAGACGAATTCAAGAACTATCAGCTATAATTCTTAAATATGAAGGGTTATTAGATGAAAAGAATTCCAGAATCGCCCTGTTCTCAACATCTAAGCCTATTGAGATCAATCACGCAAAGGCACTGAATGAGATGAAGGCCTACGAAATGGGCATTCCACAATTGACTCGAAATAATGTATCACAAGAATCTTATGAACAAGAATCCAAAGGAAGAGAGCCTACCCCGGTCGAAGGTATGTATAACGGCCAGCTTGATCACCTTCCTCCTCATCAAAACTATGCTTCCAATTCTCACTTCCCACCACAAACTGTTGCAGCACCAATTGTTAGAGGTAGAGGAGGTATTCAAAAGAGATCCAAGAAACACATGTGATATAGTATTTAGCGTACCTAATATAAGAAATGAAATGCTTTTATTGTCTATCTACAAGGCTTTAAATGTTAACCTTGAAAAACTATCCTGTATATAAATTACTCAACTTTACAACGTGTTATTTATCGTGACAATCAGTCAAGAAGTTACCTTTCATTCAGTAAACCATAACCTTTTGTTTACTAGTTATCATTGAATCATAGGAGTAATAAGTTGATTTCTAGTCAATTGAGTATAACGTTAAAATGTCTCAGGCGGTCAGAAAAAGAGGAGGTAAGAAGTCTGCAACACCTCCACCTAGTTCAATTGTTGATGATGATTTAAATAAACTAAAAGCTTACAATGAAGGTTCGGTAACCCCGAAGGAGCCGGAAAAAAAGTATTATATAGCATTGATTATAGTAACATTATGTGCAATTTACACGAGATTTTCCAAAATTGATACACCTGCCAAAGTTGTATTTGACGAAGTCCATTTTGGAAAGTTTGCTTCATATTACTTGGAAAGAACATATTTTTTTGATTTGCACCCTCCTTTTGCAAAATTATTGATTGCTTTTGTTGGTTATCTTGTTGGTTATGATGGAAAATTTAAATTTGAGAATATTGGTGATAATTATATTGAACATAATGTTCCATATGTTGCATACAGATCTTTTCTGGCTATCCAAGGTGCTGCCGTTGTACCTGTGATGTTCTTAACAATGAAGAATTTGGGGTACTCTGTTCCTGCCTGTCTTTTTTCAAGTTTATTGGTATGTTTTGATAATGCTCATGTTGCTGAATCTAGATTGATCTTGTTAGATGCTACCTTGATTTTAAGTGTTGCATTGACAATTTTTGCCTACACCAAATTCATTACTTATCGTAAAGCGCCATTTACTAGAAAATGGTGGACGTGGTTGTCATTGACTGGGGTCTTTTTATCTTGTGTTATTTCAACTAAATACGTCGGTGTTTTCACATATTTCACCATTGGAATTGGTGTTTTATATGAATTGTGGTTTTTAATGGATTATAAGAGAGGTTTAACATTAACAGACTTGTCAAAACATTTCTTTGCTAGATTATGGGCCTTGATTATTGTTCCATTTACAATCTATTTATTCTGGTTTTATTTGCATTTTGCAATTTTAGTCAAGTCAGGACCAGGCGATTCTTTTATGTCTTCAGAGTTCCAAGAATCATTGCTTGAATCCCCAATGGCTAGACATGCTAAAGATGTTCACTATAATGATATTATCACAATTAAACATAAGGATACTGATGCATTCTTGCACTCTCATCTTTTTGATTACCCTTTGCGTTATGAAGATGGTAGAGTATCTTCGAATACTCAACAAGTTACTTGTGTTTTTGATCCTGAAAATAAGGAATCTTCAGATATCAATAACCACTGGGAAATTTTACCTTCTTCTAACAATGTTGATGCTGAAGGGAAAGCGATTTATACAAATGACATCGTCAGACTCAGACATGTTGGAACTGGGGGTTATTTATTATCTCATGATGTAGCATCACCTTTGAAACCAACTAACGAAGAGTTTACTATCGCTTATGATGATGAAGCTAATGTTGTCCATTATAATGAGACTTTATTCAGATTACGTCTTTCTGAATCAGGTAATGATAAGAACAAAAGAAAGCTTGTCAGAACAAAGGCCATTCCATTGAAGGTTATCCATGTCGATACAGTGGTCGCCATGTGGACTCATGATGATGAAGTATTGCCTGAATGGGGATTTGGTCACCAGGAAGTTAGTGGAAATAAAAAAGTCCAAGATAGAAGTAACGTCTGGGTTTTCGATGAAATTGTGAATTTAAGAGAAGATGACAAAAGGGCAGAGTATGTCCCTAAGGTTATAAGGAAAATTCCATTTTTGAAGAAATGGTGGGAATTGCAGTTATTAATGTTTCACCATAACAATATTTTATCCTCCCAACACCCATTCGCTTCTCAACCCGACTCTTGGCCATTAGCACTTTCCGGTGTTTCTTTCTGGAATGATAATGATGAAAGAAAACAAATCTTCTTCACTGGTAATGTTATCGGGTTCTGGTTAGAAGTCGGTTTCCTTGCTATTTACGTCGGTTTATTATTAGCTGATCAAGTAACTCGCCGTCGTCATGTTTATATTTTGAACAACAAGGCAAGATCAAGATTATATAATACATTAGGATTTTTGTTTGTTGGATGGAGCGCCCATTACCTCCCATTTTTCCTAATGAATAGACAGAAGTTCTTGCATCATTATTTACCAGCGCACTTGATTGCAGCGCTATTTTCTGGTGGACTTGTTGAATTTCTTTGTTCAAATAACAGTAACAAGAAGACTGATAGTCCTAAGGGAGTTTTGAAATATAGATTGGCCGCCTTTGTGAGTATTTGTACTGTCGGTGTGGTTTGGTTCTTCTTCTATTTCAGACCTGTAACTTATGGTGATATCTCATTAAGTGTCGAAGAAGTCAAAAATAGACAATGGTTAGATATCAAATTACACTATGCTAAATAAGCTCGCAATTAAAGATATTCTTGCGTTCCTGATGAAGCTTTATGTATTAAATAGGTACAATCAATCCAAATAAATTTAACATTCAACGCGAAAATTATTAAAATGTAAATAAGGAAGTAAAAATCACAGATACGAAGGAAGAATCGGTAAAATAATGTCATTGAGATCATATTTAGTTACTCTTAAGAAGCAATTGGAATCTAATTCAATCAAGACTCCTTTAAGATTTGTTACAGGTAATCAGTCGGCTGATTTAGACTCGGTTATTAGTGCAATTACTTTTGCATATTTTAATTACAAAAGAGATGAATCATTGTTAATTCCATTAATTAACATATCTAGAAACGACTTTAAGTTACGAAGAGACATTGTTACTTTATTAAATTCGTATTCAATAACTGAGGATAGCTTATATTTCATTGAGGATTTCAAAAGAATAACGGCATCCGATGCCCCTATCGAATTAACATTAGTTGATCACTGTAATGTCCAAGGGGATATATTCACGGAGTATATTTCTGAAGGAAAGCTAGAAGTAGTTGGGATTATAGACCACCATCAGGATGAATCAGTATTTTTAAATGCAAACCCAAGAATAATCCATAGTAATGGATCTTGTTCTTCCTTAGTCTTTAACTATTGGTATGACCAATTTAGTAATAAGGATATTTTCTATGAAAAAAATAATGAAGTGGTTCCTTTGTTGTTGGGTTCTTTGTTAATTGATACGTCAAATATGACCCAAAAGGTTGAAGGAGGAGATGTTATCGCCTTTAGTGAATATCAAAATATTTTACAAAAAAATGAGAATTTACTCAAAGGATTAAATGAATATGCTTGTCAAAGTACTGATAATATCGAAAAGTTATTAAAAGGATATTATAAACAGATAAAGAAAGCAAAAAAGGATATGAAAGGGTTTTCATTTTATGATATTTTAAAAAAGGACTATAAGCAATTCAAGTTCATTTCCAAAAGTGATGTATCTACAACGGTTGGATTTAGTTCCATTGGTAAATCATTCTATTGGTTATTCTCAAACTATTCTAAAGAGGAAATATCAGAGACTTTCAATAAAATCATGAAAGATCTCAATTTAGATCTTTTGGTCATGACACCTTCTTATACTAGGCAAGAAAATGATCAATACGCAAGAGAGTTCGGATATACTTTCAACTCCAAAAATTCTCGCAAAGAAATTTTGCTGCAATTAGCTGAATTAGCTAAAGATGAATTGAAATTGAATTCTGATACATACAAACTAGAAAACTTTGATAATTATCTTGCTAATTTAGCAAACAATCAAGAATTTAAAGTCTACAATCAGAACAACTTAGCGGCTTCAAGGAAGCAAATAGTTCCCGTTGTCAAGAATATTCTCGAGAATAACTAAACATAAGAATTGTAATTTTGATTTATTTAGATTATAAACCTGCTATAAAACTTACATTAAAGATCCTTAATTCTTCATCAACTTTCAAAGTCATTTTTTTCTTTAAGTTCGGTATGAAACTATTTATTTTAGATAACTCTTTTAGAAAGTCATTAAATACATCATCCTGTAAAACTAGAGATTCTATACTTTCATCTTCATTCGAAATGCCTTTGATATCATCATGATAGTAGAATACCTTTAAAGAATTATTTAAGACGAAGTTTTCCGTGGATACATCAACGCCAATATTCATTATCCATATGAAAATATTGTCTTGTCTCGATTCAGATGTAATGTTAAATTTTCTAATGGCAGATAAATTTATCTTATCGACAATTAAGTTATAAACGTAAATGTAAGAGGGGAACGTCTCTATGTTATTGTGATATTTCAATGCTAAGTTCCATTTAAAGACCTTCATTATCGAATTGTCCAAAATTCCCAAATTATGCTTGCAGGATACACATTTTATGTCTTGGTTGGAAATTTCAACCTGTGCACATCTGCTTATCAATAAATAATAACTCCCAATTATAACATCTGTATCCCCAGGCTTGAGGCTGCCATTATAATTTCGGTGGGAATCTTGATGATCATGCTCACCGGCTGGTTTATGACAATGCCAGAACTCCATCATTTCTGACCATAATTCAGACGGCATATCTAAAAATCTATTATACTCTTGAGAATCAATTATCTCATGGGAACAGTGTAAACATGTAAATTTAAAATTATTCTTATTGTTAGTTTGTGGAGTTTTAGCTTTCAAATCTTTACAGGACCATTTTTGAACCAAGTTTGATGACGAAAAATTCATGAAAGATTCAGTCTTTTCCGAAATTTCAATAGAATCATAAGTTGTCAAGGAGATTGTTAATTGTAAGCAATCTTCTATTTTATGTGCGTTTGCTATTCGTATATTACCATCATTCTTTACTTGTACTGGCAAATTTACTAATGTTTCATAATCGTGAAATTTAATTAAGAGTTGATTTTTACTGTTTAGTTTTATATTTATCAAATCATTAATCGTGCATTTTGTTTCAATAATCACAGATATAGATCTTAGTCTAGGCAAATATTCTGTAAAATACATCTATTCAGTATAAATAATATATCTATATGTGATATTATGAAGTTTTTTTTTTTTACCGCACTTGAGATCTGATTGCAAATTCTACGATAATTGACTTTTTTTTGAATCTTCATTCATTTAGATTTAAACCTGGATAAGCTTTAAATCACTACTTGTGCCTCCGTAATTGAAAGGGTTTAGAAATCGTTGATGGAATATATCCACATATTGCATTATCGAGATATTTAGATTTAGAACTTGACCTTTTCAGTTTTCGCTTGGTATATGTAGTGAAATGAGAATTCTCAACACTTCTTGGGACCAGCTTTTTATTAATTGAATACTTTTGAACTAAATTACCAATTTGTGATTTATATTCTAATTCATTCGGGGACTTATTATTAGTCTTAGTAGTCGTAAGATCCATGTGAATTGGTTCAAATCTTTCGTTAAATGAATTGTTCTTCAGAGTATTCTGCGAGCCAACATTTTGAATATTTGGTATTAATAAAACCTGAAAAAATCTTGATATTGGTGCTGCTGGCTCTTCTTGAAAGTTTAAAAGTACTAATTGATTTTGGAGAAAAGACATTACTGAACCAATGAACGTTTTTGTTATCTCGAAATTCCTTTCAAGATCCTGTTCAGAATCCATATAACAAATGTTGTCTAATGAAAACTGCAAAAAAGATTTGTCACCAGACTTAGCAAAACCTTCGCTGAATTGAACAATTCTACCAAATATCTGGCTTTTTGTTTTATTAGATAGCAATTTAAGCGGGGCAAGGTAACTTTCAGCCAATAAAGTTTTCATCACTGGATTGATAAGCTTCATCTCTAAACCTTCAAAAGAATCCACTGATCCTAAATCACATGTAACCTTCCTCAAAAGAAGGTCTAGGTAACAATAGTTTATTACCAAGCATCCATGATTATAAAATAGCCAAATTTTAACTGTGGAAGAAAAAAGGTCCGGAAAATATCCGAATTTAACAAATGGCCAAAACATAGCACTACATAGCACCAGTTTCTCGATATAATCGACAGCAATAAAGCATATCCAGTAGTTAAGTAAAAATTTAACTTGGTCGCTGTTTCTGACATCAATGGGGTGCCTCTTGTTATACGCTCCGGTCAACACTTTAAGTGTTAACAATAGTGGCCATACAAAGCAAAGAATATTAGGTATTAGCAAGTAGAGCATTATAAATCATGCATAAAATACAAATATTAAATATTAATGTTTTCCAAGTACTCTATGTTTTATTCATATATTTTGTCATCATATTTGTGGTTTTCTTACAATTTTGCAGCCAACCACTATACTGTGCAAAAATATAAACTTATATACTAATAATCCTTTTTTTTGAATAATTTGCAAGAATAAATCTATAGATCATTACAAGGTTGACAATATACATAACTCGAATTATCCAGGAATCAGAACAGTATGGTTAGGGTATTTATCAAAAATGCGATTACTTTAGAAAATGACTGAATATTTCTTTAAAAAGAATTAGTGGTAACAACATCATAAAGGATGATTCTATTGACATTATATGCTATTTCTTATTCATATACTTGATGATTTTTGTCAAATATATATCTAAGATGGTAGTCGAATTTGTTTAAGACGAATTATAGTGAATTGTTGCACGCGACATTTCTATATATTGACGCGTTGTTTTCTTTCCACGTAATAACACTAATCTTCATTCCAAGGATATTTACAACCGGAAAATACAAAACGACTCATGGATTTGGAAGAAGAGTTAAGTTTGTTCCATCAAGAAGAATTCGCTCCAACTGAAACTGATCAGCAATCTCAGACCAATGAATCTGCGAATAAGGACGGAGATGATCTCTTAGGACTAGATCAAACGATCAAATTATCTAGCAGAGCTAAAGTTGCCAAAATTGATAATGAAAGGATATTTAATAAACAGAAAGGATTGAATTATGTTATACAAAATCATTCTAAGTTGATACGGGTTTTTCAAAAGAATGATAAAGCATTACAGAAGACGCTTTCGTCTAAAAGGACATCGTTGAGTTCAAAGGCCGTAAGACACTTAAAACATGAAAATGAGTTTAAAAACTTATCATCAATGCTACAATTCTATCAACTCTGGTGCCATGGATTATTTCCGAAAGCTAAGTTCAAGGATTGTTTACAATTGGTTCGAAGTTTTGGTTCGAAATCAGGCCAACTTAAACTTTACAGGCGTGAACTAATAGAGCAAGAATTACGTAAATTGAAAGAAAGTAAAGGTATAATCGATACAGAAAGAATAAAAACGCCAGAAACACATCATCAACAGGATAATACGTTGCCAGAGAACCAAGAAGCACAAGTAACTCAAGACATAGCTGACGATGACTGGAGTTTTATGAAAACAAACCAAACTAATGGGTTATTTGTTGGTGATGACGATGATTTGTACCATACACCAACCACATTATCTACCGAAGATATATCGAGGGATATTGATACTACTGCTTCGAATTTGGAACATGATGTGTCTACCCATGTACCTAATACTAAAACTAATGCTACAGAGAACGCAAATGAATCAGATGAATCAGATGACCCCTTTTCTGACGATGATATACCTATCAGATCCGAGGCAATCAACAAACATGATGAATATCCAATTGAAGAAAACGAAATTGACGATCATGAACATGAAGATGAATTAGCAGTTATGAGAGAAATGGGATTATAAATAGACCCTCATGCATGTCAATGAAGCATCTGTAACAAGATAGCTATTTTCATCTTTAACCAAGATGATTTTGATTCCCATACAGCTACGTGCCTATTACTGAATGTAAAATTTTATTAATTTATATAAAATCTAATTAGAAGATATAACTGATAATGCACGATTCACTGTTAATTTTAGTTTCTAATTGGCGTCTTTCATATTGGCGTCTTCATTTTTATCTTCAGCTTGTTCTTTGTCTTCTGCAATTTGTTCCAAATCATTTGAACCGGATTCGTTCTTGGCCTTTTCTGCAGCTTCTCTTTCTTGTCTTGCTTTTTCTTCTTCTAATGAAAGTCTCAAAGCTAAAGCCAAGTCTGGGTCCATATTTGGATCAATAAGATCGCCATTACCTCCACCAAATGCATCCATTCCCATATCCGAGCCGTTACCACCCATATCAAATCCATCTTCGACCAAGATAGGAGACGTAGCAATAACTTCATATAACAACCTTGGTCCTGGTGGAATAGTAACGAGATGCGAGTTATCATGGTTATTTATAATCGAATTAAATTTCTCTAATTTAGATGTATTAACGGATTCTTCACCAAAATTTATAATATCAATGGCTACGTTATTCTTTTTCATCTTTTTGGCTAACTTTTCCAAATCCTTCTCAGATTCAGTGACTGGACTACCTACAAATATTATGATTCTTTGACTCTGAACTTTATTTTGACGGTGCTTCAAAGCCAATGCTGCAACCTGAATACCACTTGAAAAGTGATTTTCTCCTGATATTTTTGTTTCATGAGCCCCTGATAATATTTTACCGAAGTCTGTGGTCAAAGTAGATAATACCTGAGGCCCATTCCCACCATATGCCAATAATCCGACAGTATTCTCTGGATTAGAATTAACCTTATTTTGAAAGATAAACTCGGTTGCTGTAAGCTGGGCATCATATCTAGATGTTAAATAATCTCCATTCCTCATATACTCGGAGTTATCGATTGCTATCATCGTAGCTTCAAGAACCATTTTTAATCTATTATTTATATTAATATGAATCAAAGGAATAAAATTGTTTTTGTATAATAAGTTGAAGTATATTTCCGTGATACCTTCACCCTCTTATTACCTCAATCAATGAATTATACTGAACAATTGATTGTTAGCTAGAGTTATCTATCTATTATTCTGATATAATCGCCACCGTTGATCATTATAAAATTCGTGTCTGAACCGGACATATCAACTACTTCTATGTTTTGGTGCAAACATTATCAAACATATACTAATCATATTATCTATTGAAAAGCATGCCATATACTAAAGCAGAGAAGGAAAAGCTTATACAGCACATAAAGAATCATACTGAAAAAAGATTACAAGTTATGAATAGTGAATCCGACAGGATAGCAGAAATATGTGAAAGTAAGGTCCTTAGAAGATTGAACTCTGTAAGTGTAACATTATGGAATATAAGGCTAAAAGATGTTCTAGAAGTAGAAAGACACCACAAGCCGACAATAAAAGGTTTGCTCAAAGATGTGCGGCAGTTACAGGAGAACTCGTCGTCTAATAATAGCACCAATATTTCATATAGCACCAGAATCTCGAATCGAACTGCATTGAATGGGAAGATCACTAAACCATAAACCCTAAACATTAAAAATTAGCATAACTGTATTCTATAGAACTAGAAATGACATACTACCGATAATTAATAAAATTAATAAATGTATTGGAACATCAATATGAAATAAACTTAAAAATAATAACAACTAATTAAACTATAAACATTAAGCATCTTCAGGAATATCATCATGGAAGAATTTACCTTCAGTTGTTGGTTTAATAATACCAATTCTGATACAGAAATCACCAAATGGTTCTCCTTCGTTTCTTTCTAAACTCCATCTCTTGAACAATGGTTTAAGGATATCTAAAATTTCATCTTCCTTAATAGAATATCTGTAAATCTTATTCAATCTTTCACCATGGTGACCACCACCCAACATTAAATTATAGGCACCATAAGCTTTACCGACCAATGCGACTTCGGCAACCCATGGTCTAGCACAACCATTTGGACAACCAGTCATTCTCATAACAACTGAATCATGTCTTAATCCATAGTCTTCTAAGGCCTCTTCTAATTTAGTAATTAATTCAGGTAAGTAACGTTCTGACTCAGCCATGGCTAAACCACAAGTTGGGAAGGCAACACATGCTGCTGAAGACAATCTTAAAGCAGAGAAGTCGGTGTTATCTAATTTGTATTGAGCTAACAACGATTTCACTTTTTCTAAATCATCATCGCTGATGTTAGAAAGTAAAATATGCTGGTTACCAGTCAATCTAAATTCACCAGGTCTTTCGTTTTGTATTAAGTATTCTGCGATTTTCTTTAAACCGGTCTTTTGAGGTAAATCAGCTGTGTCCTCAATTCTACCATTTTCAATGAAAGCAGTGAAATGATTTGCGCCAGTTTCGTCCTTACACCAACCGAAATAATCAACATTGGACTTAATTTCAAAAGGCTTAGGTTCTTCAAATTTGAAACCTAATAACTCCTCAACCTTACCTTTAAACACATCAACACCCAAGTCATCAATGGTGTACTTCAATCTAGCATGCTTTCTATTTGTTCTATCACCAAAGTCTCTTTGAACCAACATGATCTTTTCACATGCAATATGAATCTTGTCTTTTGGAACGTAACCAAACATAGACCCAGTTCTTGGGTAAGTCTTTTTATTATTATGAGTAGATCCCATACCACCACCGGCTAAAACGTTGAAACCAAGAACTTCATTGTCTTCGACGATAGCAATCAAACCAATATCATGTGCATAGACATCAACATCATTGTATGGTGGGACAGTAATAACGACCTTAAACTTTCTTGGTAAATATGTTGGACCGTATTGAGGTTCGAAATCAGTCAAAGCATTACCTGCCACTAACGTCTTTTCTTTCTTTGGACCTTCTTTACGGTTTTCCCAGTTCTTGGATGCTCCTGGCTTATCACCGTCGTCTTCGCCTTGTAACCAAATTTCGTGATACGCAGTAGTTTGAGGTAACAAATATTCAGATATTAATGCACCAGTTTGGGAAACTTGTGAATGAACCTTTGCATTGTGAGGTAAAGCAGAAACCATAACATTTCTGTTGACATCACCACAGGCTGCTAAAGTGTCCATTAATGTGGCATTCATACCTCTAATTGCTGGCTTCAAATCGTGTTTAACAACACCATGAAGTTGAAAGGTAGCTCTTGTGGTCAATTTCAAGGTTCCATTACCCCTTTCATCAGACAATTCATCCATTCTCAAGTATTGAGATGGAGTAGCAATACCACCTGGTAATCTAACTCTAACCATAAAGGAATATGCTGGTTCCATACCCTTGCTCTTACGTTCTTCTCTGATATCACGATCATCTTGCATATAAATACCATGAAACTTAGTTAATTGTTGGTCAACAGCGCTGATAGCTCCAGTAGATTGATCATTCAAACCTTCAACAATAGTACCTCTTAAGTAATCAGATTGAATTTTCATATCTTCATTAGTTAATGGCTTTGGTTCTTCAACACCTTCAACATTATCTACTCCTAATGCCTTCCACAATTTTTGCTCCCATTCATTCAAACCAGTATTGAAGCCATCGGCATCTTGATCATCACCTAAACCAATATCGATTAATTCGACACCACCGTAGAATTTTACCTTATTGAATAAATCTTTACCAGGTTTGTTGTAATAATGCTTGTCTTCTTTTCTTGGCCAGTATTCAGAATCACCTAAACCGAAAACGGAGAATTTGATAGTTGACAAATCAATATCGTTGGAATTCTTTAAGCCATCCCAAAATTGTTTACCGTTCGTTGGGAATTCACCTTGACCCGAAGTTGACGTAATAAATACAATATTCGTTTCATTTGGCAAATCTTCCATTGATATATCATCCATTGCTAACACGATTGATTTTAATCCTCTTCCAAGAGCTTGTCTATTGATCTTCTTGGCAACAGCCTCTGCATTACCACCATCAGATGCAAAAGCAACTGTTAATGGTGGACCAGATAATCCCTGCAATAATTTACTATAAGAATCATTAGCAGCTTTGAGTTGTTTAGCCTTAATTTCAGTAGTAGCATTACTAGTCAAGTTTCTAGACAATAATGGATCTTTCTTTGCTAATAAAGTCAATTTATTTTCACGATCCAAGAAGTTCTTCAATTGATTTCTTAAATTAGAGGAGTCTAATATAAAGGATTCAAATTCATTTTCAATAGTTGGATCGTATCTGTATAATGGCCAGTATCCACTATCAACTGCAAGCTTAGTTTCCTTTAAAATCGATAAAGTATTATCAAATTCACTATGATATGGTAAATAAGCTAAAACAATTGAAGGACCGTTGAATTTTTCAGCTTCGATAAAAGCTTGCAATACCTGGGTATAAGATGAGTAAATAGCGACAGATGCAACATAACAACCACCATAGTTCATTGCATATAAACCAACATCCTTTTTACGGAAACCATTAACGGTCTTATCATTTGATTTATCTTCGTAAGGCTCAGAATCGATAATCAACATGTTAATGTTTTTATTAGAAGTGATCAAATTGTGCACACCAGAAGATCCTAAATCGTACGACCATGCGTCCGAACCTATCAACCAGTTTTTGTTTACTTTGAAATATTCCTTCAAGTCTAAAATGTTCTTTGCATTAGAAGAATTGGTATCAGTTTCTAATAATTTAATAGTCTCCAATACTGAATCATTGGTAGTTTCAATATTTTCTCTAACATTGATTAACCATTTAGACAAATTATCGATCAATTTTTCGTTATCAATTGACTTAAATGTGTTCTCTTGAATAGCTGCATAAACCAAATCCGTTAATTGCTTTTGTTGTTCTTCATAGTTCAAGTATGCACCGTAACCATATTCAGGATTGGTTTCAACACCAATATTTTCTGCATTGAATTCGTTCAAAATGTTTAAATTATCGGAGTTGACTTGCTGTAAAATCTTCAAATAAGCTTGTTCTAAGTTACGGACATTGCTAATAGCTTTGAGAGATTCACCATATCTTTCTTTACTAGCTTTAGTAGTTAATTCTGTATTCATTTTACCGAATGCCAAGTTTTGAACAGGAGATTCAGATTTTATGTTAGACAAAAGGTTAGCAATAATTTCTGAATACTTTTCCGACTTTATGTAACCGAAGAACGCAGCAGCCACCTTTGTGAAGTTCTTCAAGGTTTGGTACTTTGAATACTCTTGGAAAAAATCTAATAATAAAGGAGCAAACGAAGCCGATGGGGAAGTGGTTTGAGAAACAAAAGTAATAGTTTCAACTGATGATGGTATTATAGTTAATAAATTTTGTAAATCAAAAGGCTTGTAAACCTTGATTGAAACCAACAAAACATTCTCGTTTTTAGCAGCACTAATAAGTTCATCGCTTAATTGACCAAAGTATACAATTGAATGCTGAGCCTTAGAATTACCTGCAACAACCTCAAATGGAGACACACCAAACTTAGTTATAAGATCATTAAATTCATACTTGGATAAATCATCAATGATTATCTTACCATCCACCTTTTCGCTCAAAGTGGTACGGTAGTTAGAAGGTGCAAAAAAGTGGAATACTGGTTGTCCGAATCTTTCACTTAAATTGTAACTCAATTTAGAGAATACAACCGACTCATTAATAGATTGTGATACTAAAACTGGGATATTCAAGTCCCTCAATGCAGAAACAATTGAAAAATCAAAATTCAGCAATTCAACATGCGATACAATCTTGCTTGTCTTGAATGCTCTTGAAGATAAGAATGGCAAATTTCTGAAAATTGTAGAACCGTTGGTGGTAACAGTAATTATTTCGTCATTTTGTTCTTCTTCGCCTGTAGTCTTATGCTCTGCATAGTTATTTATGATACTGTATGGATCATTAGAGTCTATCAAAGTATTTGCATTTGGCAAGTACTTCGAAAAAGACGATTCAACAGATTTGGCCGGTTGAGTCACAAATACTGAACCCTCAAAATTCTTGATAACATTGGAGACTAAATTGTTAGAACGAGGTTTAAAAAATATTCACCAGATACTCCCAGAAAGTTGCACGCTTCTGTCCAGGAACTCCTTTTCTATATCTGTCTTCTCTGACCAAAAAATAACATACTGGCTTCTATTTGACTTCCCATTTTTATAATCTTGAATCAATACTATGAAATAGAAGAAAAGAACTACTGAAGATGTATGTAGATTTTTTATTTTTGTAGAAATCATCCATTATACAATGCCTCTAGTGAATCCCAATTACCAATTCGCACGTGACTGGAAAATTGTCTGTTATCATGGGAACGAGGCCAATCACTACTAATGTGAAGGAATATATTGAATATTCAGCAGCTTCTTCGTTAATTGACCCGGTTTTTGCACTCAGAATGGGGCCGAGTGAGATACTTCAGATAACGTATCAAGCAACAACACGTGAGTTATAGTAATAATTGAAAGAAATTCTATTGGGTGTATGGTTTCACGTGTAATGATATGATTGATAAAAATTTATCATCATCTAGAGTCGGTAGTAGTTTGGACCGATTTCAGCGAAAAAGTCTTACTTGGGGTGATTGTTAAGAGAAAGTGGACAAGGATGGAAGACCTTTGTATTGACTGTAGGTATCAAATTAAAGTACATTTTCGTGTTATAAAAATATATAGAGTGATCATTCTGTGTATATAACAAAGCTATTAGGTATTTAGATCTTCAACTTGTCGTATGA
>NW_015385512.1:0-46457 GCF_001447935.2 Debaryomyces fabryi
TCAATAAGTTATATAGTTAATATATTTTTTTATTGCTGTATATTAATTGTTCTTGTAAGTTTATCTGAAATTGAAGGTCGTTAATTTTCTATCATGAAGTAAATATATGGAAGGATAGTAATAACTATCATCCTTACAAAGCTTCAGGTCCAGTAGAGTATAATAAACTTCTGTTTAGCGTTCTGCCATATGCATTAGATTCAAGCGCTGTATTTTTATTTTAATGCTGGTTAAAACCTATTACTCAGCAATGGATGCAAAAAATCGACGCTATTAGTGAGCAATATTAAGCTGAACTATAAGTAGGGTAATTATTCCTATTCATGAATCTTGAAAGTAAGTGTCTAACAAGATATAATGAAAGTAGATAATAGCGTACAGTGGAAGTATCAAGATCCCAATACAATTGATTTCAAACCTTTAAATGTTGCCGTTATTGGTGGTACTGGGGGAATTGGTCGTGCCATCAGTCGTCTTTTGGCTTTGAGTGGAGCTAATGTCTTTGTTGTTGGACAAACTTTTAGAGATAGTGATGTCAAGGGGATTAATTTTATAAAGGGTGACCTCAGTTCTATCGCCGAAGCAAAGCGAATTGCAAAGGAACTTCCACAAGATAAATTAGATATTGCTATTTTCACTGCTGGTATCTTTGCTTCTTCAAAACGAGAAGAGACTGGAGAAGGACTAGAGCGTGATATGGCTGTTAGTTATTTAAATCGTCTAGCAATGATACGAACGATTGCTCCTACATTCGAGAAATCCAAGAGTGAGCTAGGATTTAATAAAAGAATTTTTATCATGGGCTTTCCAGGGAATGATCAGCTTGGGACTATTGATAATCTCAATCAAGAGAAAAGCTATGGTACGATGCAAGCACATATGAACACGGTTGCTGGTAATGAAGCACTCGTTGTTGACCTGGCAGAACGTTATAAATATGTTGGTTTTTACGGGTTAAATCCTGGTTTGATCAGAACCAATATTCGTAGCAATTTGTTCGGCAATGGTATACTTCACACAGTAGCTGAATCGCTTATCGGGTGGTTTAATCAAAGTGCCGATGATTATGCAAAGAAAATTGTACCACTATTTGTAAGCCCAGACATCGAGAATCATAGTGGAGCGATGTTTAATAACAAAGGCCAAGCTGTCTTGGGTTCTAAAGGTTTCACTAAAGAGTACGCCAAAGATTTCATTGCTAAATCAGAGGTATTATTAAAGAGTAAGGGATTGGATACTGAATCCTAGTAATCTTATCAACAACTATACAAATATAATAGTATCTTATTATAATTTAATGATTGATTAAAATAAAGTATATTTCTATGTAGTTTAAATGTTCGAAATAATTTAGATATTCGTAATCCTCTACTTATTTATTGTTTATAGTAAAATTATGAAAATAATCGGTATGAAGTAGAGAGAAAGCATTCCGAAGGTTTAATCGTTAACCTTTAATAACTCACTTTGAATAATTGCCGAATTTTCAGTATTCCGAAATTCTGTTAAAGAACTTGTAAGATTTTGAGCCTTCTTGACTTCGTTTACCTTTTCGAAGTACATAATAAGTATCCTGCTAAATCTTATGAATTGAATTTTTACATTTTCAATGCTATTTGATTGCAAGCACTCACCTTCCAATAATTTCCAATTACTATATAGTAGTTCCATTTCTTCATTATCAATGGTTATGTCATTGCTAATCAAGTCTTTAATAAAACTCAAAAGACACTGATTGATTTGAACTTTTGATCTCCACGTAACATCAATTTTTGACTTGAACAAGTTGATTGAACTTTTCAACATTAATTTGCATAAACTATTATTGATTGGCATGGCTACTGTGTCGAATAAATTTTGAATGAACAATAATCTGTCCTCTTCCAACTTAACCATTATCTTACCAGGCTTCTCATCTTCCATTTCGTCGTCTGAATCTTCATAATAAGCATCAGATAACAAATCAGTCATCAAGCCCACATATGTTTCTACTAACTCATCAGACGGAAATTCCTTCAAATACTTGCCCATTAGCTTAACTGCGTGTTTTTGATATTCTTTATTTCTCCTCTTTGCTTCTGTCAAAATCACTTTGTTTAGCTTGTTGAATAATACATTGTCATTATTAATCAACGACTTGGATTTTACGGAAATTGACACAAGTGATTCTAATACCAATTCTTTCCCGGACCAGGATTTTCCTTTGCATGCTTCAATCAAAATATTGAATAATTCATTCATGATCTGTTGGGGGAAGGTCGTAGTTTCTTCAATAGAATCACATAAAGCTACTATAGCCTTCCCAATAGTTTTTCTTATTCCATATTGATTAGAAGTTAAATAGGTTTCGCAGATGTCACAAATTTCTTTCATGTACAACTTGATTGAGTTATTACCAGATGTACTTTCGATCCATTCTCTTTCAAACGGTTTTTTGACACTTTTTACACTATCATACTTCCCAATAAATGCTAGAGGCAAAAATGCAGATAAAACTAATTCAAACTTATCACCAGAATACTTTGACATACTCTCACTACCAATACCTGCAATCTCCCTACTTCTATCATCATCGCTCTCAAAGTAAAGTTTCAGTAAAACTTTGGAGTATTCAATAATTTTATCAATCGATGAAATTCGGCACAAATATCCTGCAGCTGTAGCATAAGATGATGCAATAGTATCGTTTTTGTCACCGAGTTGATTAATACATGTCTTCAATAACTGGTCACCGTAGGGCTTAACAAGCTCAAGATGTTTAATAACTAAACTTACTAAAACCCTACTACCACATACTTTTGATGGTAAGCCTATTGATCTTTTAATTGATTGTTGTAAGATTTGCACTGTACCTGGCATTAAAGAATCATCTAGCGAGTCTAATAATTTTTCAATAGCATCCATCATTGGTGAATGCCCGAGACTCTGTAATCTTTGAGCATCAATATCATTACTTTTCATGTTATATTTATCTGCATTCAATACAAGATAATTAACTGCCTCAGGCTCCAAAGATGACATAAGATTAATAAAATTGTCAAGCAAGTTTGGTATAAATGGCTTGATTGCCGATCCTCCCACTTTACATAATTTTAATATCGTATCTAATGCAAACTTCTTAATATCTTCAGCGTCTGAAAGTAAACCCTTAGAACCTAACAAGAATGGTATCAAATTAGTAAGAACTTTCTTTGCTTTATTAGTAGATACGCCAGATTTAACATCGGCTGTTCTTGTCAATGTTGTTGCTAATGACCTTGTCAAGCCAGACCCTTCCTTACGGACACTTTCCTTTATATCATCCATTGCTCTAAAGCTCATACCCCAAATTTGCTCAATACTTTCTTCATATGCTTCCAAAGGGACAGTTTGCAATAAATCGTTGAGCGCAGCAGTGCTTGCTTGTCGAACACGCCATTCCTTATTACCCATTTCTTTCAATAATTCATTTAAAATTAAATCAAAATTATCGTTAACTGTTTTCGAAGAATCTTTAATCAATGCATTCCATATGTCATTCATTGATTTGGAAACAGAAGAGTTCGGATCGTACCTGTACCTGTATAATTTAGGAATCAACTTATTAGCTAGGCCCTTGTTAGACGAAATTAATTCATCAAGACTAGATTTAGATAAAATTGATCCCAAACCAAAAGCCATTCCCTTCCTTGAAGACCATAATGCAGAAGATTTTGCTAAGGACATAAATTTATAAACTAAACTAGGATCACCAACATCAGATGCCAAATTCAAAACATCTTTATATGTTGATACCGAACCATCATTTGTCTTCAATAAATCAGGTTCAAATAACTCAGTTTCATGGCCAACCGAACCTGCTGCTAATGTCGATGAATTAGAATCAGTGAACGATTTTAACAAGCCACGTACTAAGGTGTCTTTTAAATTATGATCTCCCATTTCATAAACAATACTTAAACCACGGGATGCCGATTCTTGAACTAGTTCATCTCTATCAGCTAAAAATCTCATGAACGTGAGATGAATCTCTGTAGCACGGTCTTTAATATCGCTGAGATGACCACAGTATTGAACTAAAGACAACAACCAGATACATCCTGCTTTTCTCAAAGAAGGTTTAGTATTATTACAGGACTCTAATGTAACTTTCAAAATTAATGGAAGCCTTAAAGTATTCGATGGGATATACTCTATGGACTCATCTTGAATATCCATTTGTCTTTCAAGAACTTTAGAATCCCATCCAGCTGCGAGAATAGTAAAAGCTTCTCCACTTGTAAATACATATTCAATTTGTTTGGAAACATGAGTATCATACACCAATTTTTCATATTCGTTAAGTTTTTTTGTATCAGTTGCATCATTACAAGCCATGGCAAGATGAGATAACGTCAAAACAGACCTCTCATCACACTTTTTGACCCTTGGTTTAATTTCTTCAACGAATTTGCTCACGAATGTTTTAACTCTGACGTCAACTTCAAGCTCTGGGCCCAAGACACCAAATATTGCTATTTGCGAAACACATTCTAAGCTAATGCTATAAGTATTCAGATTTTGAAGCGCATCCAAAAGCTTATCACAAAATGCAACTAGCAATTCAGAATCAATAAACTCGATTCTTTTACGGAGAGCTAGTCTAGACAACACATAAGCAGCAATAAGTAATTTGCTCTTCAAAGGCGGACTCTGCAAGTCCTCTATTACTAGGTTATTGAGTAAGTTATTAATTCCCAAATTGTCATTAATTGGATGACTTGCAATAACACCGATTGATTTGGCAATCTGTATGGATGAAGATTCATTCAAAGATCGATCGTTTGATATCAGTAATAAATCAGATATAAATGGAGCCAGCTTTTCAATAACGCTTGAAGGAGATAATGATATTAATTTCGTAAATATGGTACCGTAAGTAATATTGGATAAAATTTTATTATTATTTCTATATTGGCCAATAAAACAATCAAATATGATTGATAAAAATACCCTGAAAGAGCTTTCATAAGACTTAGAATTATTATCCATTGTAGAGTCTTCTTGAGAAACCAATCTAATCTCTTTTATCAAACAATCAATAACGGTTCGATCGACATCAATAGCCTTGTCAATTCTCACTAACCACTCTTCATCTGGTACAACGACTGTAGACTTACTAGAAATTGACTGCATAACCAACGTGTGGAGAATAAATTGAATACCACATGCCATACAACCAAACAATGTAGAATTTTTTTGATCTTCGGCGGTATTTAATTCTGCTTTCAATGTAAAAACAATGTCAGAAAAGGATGGAAATTCCGCCTTAGAGTTACTACCTAGTAAATCAGAAGTCGCTCTAAATTCAAGTGTATTGGAAGATTGCAAAATATTGAACCAATATGGGTGAAGACCTCTTTGTGCTTCTTCAATAGTATCTGGTCTATTATCCTTCGACGTTCCAAAAATGCATAAAACTCTCGCTTCTGAATCGCTAAACGGGAAAGCACAATTTATGTATTTTATTGCAATATATCGACAGGAATGTAAATTTTCTTTTAATTCAATTTTATCTTCACTGAGATACTTTTTAGCCAAAGCTTTGAGCTTATTTTTTGAGATTGTAGAAATTTTTGGTAAGTGAATAGTCAACCCAGAGAGTGCATCTTGAATGGCCGATCTTAAATCAGATTCCTCTCCCTCAAGTGACTGAAATAAAAATTCAAAGTATGTGAAATCTTCCAAAATCAACTCAGGGTTAGATTTTAAAATATTCCCCAATGCTTCGTATTGTAACAGCCGTTGATTAATAGCGGAAGAATAGTTTCTGACGCCGGCCATATCTATTCGAGGCCAGCCTTCGCCCATTAAATTACTCCTGAGTTGAGCCGCCATGTCAATATTAAATTCTTTAACTGATTCAAGGCTTTCGTTCTCAGCATTATTTTTACTTACCCATTTTATAAAATGGACAGCCGTCCTTTTCAACTTAGAATAATCAGATGCTAATGCAACACTAGATAGTTTTGATATATCCGAATGCTTAGCTGCATACTGGCTTTTGAGTAATATAGATAGAATTCTTTCCTGTAATACAGGTCCAACAGGGGGAGTAAATGTTGCAGATGAGCCGAGAAATAACTCTACTAATGAATTAATAAATGAAGAATCTTCAAGATTTATGTCAAGCTTTCTGAAAAGAATTTCTGATGGGTCACTGATTGAAGATGATGAATCACAAGACGCAATCAACAAGGGAATAGCCATATTTATCGATTGAAAACCAGATTTTAGAAATTCTAATAAACGTAACTTGACCGCATATATTTCCTGTGATGACTTGTAGGATACACCAGCATCTTGCGTAAAAAAAGCCGTATCTGCTGTACTTAAACCAGGAGATTGAAGTGGGTTAGTAGTTGAGTTGGGCTGCAATAATAGAAATTTACTTATCGCTCTGGAAAGAAACTCTTCATCCTGAGGATGTTTATCAAAACGTAAAAATATGTTCATTTCACTGTATTCTTTTGAATCTCTTTCTGGAACTTTCCAACAATCTAAAAGTTTGCAAAATACATTAAATAACCTTGAAGTTACACTTGTAGGATACGTGCTTATATTTTCAATAACTTTTGGTACCAAATCCTTCTTTTCCTCGGGAGACAACCTCTCAATAGACCTTGATATAAGTAATAACGAATACAATCGTACTAGAGGAGGACCCTCTCCAGCTGGTAGCTTTGGGTTTTTGACTTGGTCCAATAATGCATTAACAGGTAATTTAATAGTTCTTGCTGCAGAAATTCGAGGAATTAGGTACTGGATTATCTTCAATATGGCTTGTCTTACTTCAGTATAAGGACTACCCAATTTCAAGAGTAACGGAGCTAGATATAATTTTAATGTTTCCTCGAATTTCTTGTCATCTTCTGCTAGTGCTATACGAAGCTCAACCTTATTTATCAAGGTCAATTCGCTTTCTGACATTGTGGGTATTAATCTATATTATTAGAATCTATTATTCAAAACAATCTACTTATATGTCAGCTAATCTTTCTCATATGTCTAAAGAGAAATCATACTGGATGGCAAAAAAGATCAAATACAGATCGAGCGCGAATGTTTACAGATCGTTACATTATCTTCTAGATTGTACAGCTTTCAATAAGTACTATATATATATATCTATTCAAACTATTTAAGCACTTTTGTATTCTCTTAAAATGACAGGAACTGATGAAGGCGGTAAAGCACCTAACTCAGTGACAACTTTCTTTATATATTCCGGAGGAGTTAAATCATACATAATATTCAAAATATTCAAATTATCAATATCCTGCCAGTTCTTCAAAAGAGATTCATTTGTATCTTTTCCAGATATTTCTTCATCGGTATTACTATTCTTTTGTTTTTGCTGCTTATTTTTATTGTTCAAATTGTTGGTGGCTTTAGTTTTTTCTTCTTCACACTGTTTTATAAATTGCTCCAAAGCAAATGATTTCTTCTGTGGCGGTTTCTTTGAACCGATGTCCTGTATCAAGTCTCCACTATCCGCCAATTCATTAGTTGTAACAGAGTCTAACTGAACTTTATCTGAAAACTTAATAGACTCACAAAAGGCCAATACCGGAATGTTTCTTGTGTGGCACATCATGGCAATTAAACCAGTACCAACACGAGAAAAGAGACGACCATTAGATAACATCGCGTGTGCACCCAAAAATACGCAATCAACGTCTTCTAGTATGGTAGATGATAATGAGTTGATCAAAACATACTGTACTTTAAGATGATCCTGCGTAATAGGCTTCAGCTTGTAGATCTTCCTAGTTGCAGACTCTGCATCAGAGTTGTTGGCTTCCTCTATATTAGGTGAATAGTTCGTATTTACTAGGTTAGTTAACAAATTCTTTCCTTCGAATAGCGGCCTAGAATCAACAATTATTAAGTTAAATTTCTTGTTTTGTTGATTAACACAGTACTTAAACAAGTTTTCTAATACATGTGAATGTCCGAAAGTTAAAATGGTGGAGCCATTTGTGACATGCTTTGATGCATTTTCGATTATGAGCATATCAGATAAGTCAATTTTTTCCTTGATAAGATCGTCAATTCTTTGATTTAATATTTCCTTTGCCTGCTGCTCTGTGGTATCAATCGAGATATGGGAAATTTCTTGCTTCAACAATCTAATTGCATTTCCCATGGATACAGATAATGGACGTGCTGTCTTCAAATATTCAATTTGATGAGATAAATGACCTGTCAAGTGTCTAGTTAAAGTTGTATTTGGTGGTGTTTGATAGTCGCTTATAACTACCTTGAAAGTTTCTAACATATTTCTCAATCTTGAAATAGATCCCACAATTTTATAGTTGGAGTATTTCAAAGTTAATGATAATATCGCTGGATGCACAATATGAGAGATCGATGGCGAAGATGCATTTCTTTGTTCCCTAGTTTCCAAATGACTGAACAAGGCTGGAATTTTCTTTTTAGCGCTGGCATCTTTAATCAATGTTTGATTCAATTGTTTCTTTAAATTTGTATTCGTAGCAGTTTGTTGCTGTTTCTTCCTTTCCATTTTTTGTTGTGCCAATTGGTCTTGCTGTTCGGGAGTGATACCACTTGCTTCCTTTTGAGCAGCTCTTTTGGCTGCCTTCTCTTTCTTCTTTAATTCTTTCAACTCTTTATTTGATAGTTGTTTTTCCCCAGCCGGGACAGTAGCAGATGCATCAGGTGTCACCTTTTCCGCTGATTGCAGCTTATCAGACGCTGGTTGTTCGCTCATTACAGATGGTACCCTAATATATCGTCTTCATACAGAGAAATAATAGCAGTTGATACCATGATACAAAAATTTAAAGTCGATGCTAAAAGTCGTGCATACACAAATATGAATCATGATGTAGTTTTATTACAAATTAATGATTAAAATAATCCTATAATGTTCTGAAGTTGATCCTATATAACTTAGTTACCTTCTGATAATTCACCAAAAACACCTCTCTTTTTGGTTGTATCATATAATCTAACAATTTTTTCTTGATTCTGGTTGTCAACTTGAGAAAATGCAAAACCTCTCTGTTTCTTTATTCTTTGAACTTGTCTCACCTTTCTAATAGCCTTTTGAAACTGTTCCATCCTTGGTCTATAATCTTGAATGTTGTATTTTTGTATTTCTTGAACATAGTGGTAACTTTCAGGGCTATAGCTTCTTTTGAAAAATTTCCACGCAAAATCTCTAAGAAGGCATAATACTGAAACGCCAAAAACCATACTCCAAAAGGTAAGGGATGGATATGTCGCTTTCAACACACCACGGTATTCTTGAGAAACATTAATCATAGGAGCGACAGTCGCGTATGCTGGGAAAATGCCTATCCATAAAAGGAAAGATCCAGGGATTGCAAGTAAAGTATACTTAGTCCACATGGTGACAACCAACGCAGCTTTCCCTAATGCAGTCAAAGTACATGTGGTAAAAACAGCTGTCCCCCAGGTCCAATTATTGGCAACCAATCCATTGCTCAATTGATCACCGTGTTGATAAATAAATATTGAACACAAGAATATAATAGCTGAGTGATAGAATCCGTTAGCAATCCAACCCCAGAAGATTGATACGTTGAAGAATTTTTTTTTCTGTCCTAATTGATATAATTGAGGGTAACGATCCAATAATCTTGCATTAACAAACTGATCAAAAACACCCATTACAAATGGTGGAAATACAGTGAAAAAGACATTATAGAAAGTTAAAGTCCACGATTCAATGATTGATTGACCTGAAAAACAGTTCGCAAAAACGAACCAAAACTGAGTCATGTATAGAGTAACATTCTTGTAGAAGGAATAAAGAATTGCATTCGAAATACGTTGATAGGACCAAGCACCGTGAACTAATAATAATTTTTTCAAGTACTTGAATTGTCCAATAGAAACATCTGCACTTCTGGCTGCTTGCATACCTTCTTGACCACTAATACCCACACCAACGTGAGCAGCTTGAATCATTGATACATCATTAGCACCATCACCGATGGCTAGGAGCAAAGAATCTTTCTTCTTTCTTTTAACCATTTTTACAACAAGTGCCTTCTGCAATGGTGAGACACGACAACAGATAACTGCCTTACAGAGAGAACCTAATTGAATAAACATATCTTCTAATTCAGGCTCCAAAGCATATGTTAAGGAATGTCCATCGATAACTAAAGCTAACGAAGATTCCAAAGTATCATCTTCCATATCATATTGATGTTCCTGAATAGCTGATATCTTTTCTTGTAAATTTAATTTAGTGTCATTTTTGGTTTCTTCATTGATTATTAATAAATTCATATCTTCACTTAACAATTTGCAGGACATACCAATGTTAATAGCAGTTTCCTGTCTATCACCTGTAAGAACCCAAATTTTAATACCTGCACTCTGTAATGTGTGAATTGTTTCAGGGACGCCATCTTGTAGTTTATCTTCAATGGCTGTTGCACCCAACAAAAATAAGTCATTTTCAATTACTTCCGCAATATCATCCAATTTCTCAGACCTATTCTCTAAGGAGGTTGAAGCCTCGTAATATCTAGTAGACCAAGATTTATATTGCTCTTCTGATATAATTTTTGAGGCAATACATAACGTTCTTAAGCCTTCAGCTGCAAAACTTTCTAAGTGAGCCAAGGTAGCATCGACGAATGGACGGCCATCATCTGATAATCTTTCTAAAATAACAGTATCAGCTCCTTTACAAAATAAACGAATAACGCCATCCGGACACCTGAAAATCGCAGACATCCTCTTCCGAGTTGAGTTAAATTCGCAAATATTTAACAACTCATACTCAGAATCAACTCCGGTTAAAGTATTTCTAATTGATATACCCTTAGGCTTACGAATCGTGAACTTATAACCCAAGTCAGCAGCTCCTTGTACTAATGCACCTTCATCAGGGGATGCAGCTTGATATTTGATAGTGTCATCTACGTCATTTGTTTCTGGAATAACAGTATGACAGGCACTCAATAACGTAAAAAACTCATTGATTATGGCTGATTGCTGCAGGGAAGTATCTTTCAAATGCTCATGCAAGTTATCGAAACTGTAATAACCAACTTCAATGCCATCGTGTGATTGTACTTGATTATCTTCTGTAATTTCCTCTGTATAGCATTTACCACCTATTGAGCAGCATTTAAATTCCATAATGTTTCTGGTTAATGTTCCTGTTTTATCACTAAATATGTAATCAATTTGACCTAATTCTTCTACCAATGATGATGTTCTTACACCCGTAGGGGTATCAGTTTCAGCATAATACATATCAAGATCACTACCTATCATATATGCTTGGTAGAATTTTATAATTTCTACTGTAACAAACATAGATATAGGGACCAAATTAGAAAACAAAATGCAGTAAGTTAAGAGATTTTTAAAAAACAACGAAGCCTTATTAGTGCCACCAAGCATCAAATAACCCAACTCTTTACTATCCACACTAATTTTAATTACATTTCCAATGGACGACACAAATGACAAAAAGATCAATATAGAAAATAAGGCAATAATCTGCAAATTGATAATTCTTTCAACGTCTGTGCTCTTAATTGGAGCTGCTGTAGCATTACGCATCAACTTAGTTTCATGGCCAGTAAATACTACAACTCCGTGAATCCATTGAGTATTTCTTAAAGTAGCACCTCTTAATAATAATTGATCTGGACTTAACGGGATATCACCTACTGAGGCAAAATTTTTCAAATTTCCTTCGTAGGTATATAATGAAGAGTTCGGTTGTTCAGACAATATTTCTGATCTTGATAAATCACTCACTAAATCTCTAGGATTTACTAAGTACGATGTCTCAGACTTGGCTTGTTTAATCTTCAAATTTGTTTCACCATCGAGATTGGCAGTTTCAATATAACACAAACCTTCCGGTTCTGAAGAACTAACCAACAATAAATCTGCTGGAAATGGTTCCTCATTATTAACCTTTACTACATCACCTACCTTGACTTGAATCCATTTCTTAGAATTGAAGGCACCCGAGTTTGGATCTAAGACCAAAACCTTTGTATTATTTAGTTCTTTATCTGCACCAGCTCTTTTCAAATCTTCCATGATTTCTTTAATAGCTGAGACTAATAAAACGATTGTTAATGTACCAATAGTGGTATATCTGTTTGTTGGTGATACATTTGGAACCTGTTGAATAATAGATGTGAAGAGGAAAAACAAATTAGCATACTTACTAAACTGTTCAAATAAAAACTTTGGTATAAATGTGGCAAAATTATATTTTGTTGTAGATATGTGGTTCCCATAGTATCCATATGAAGAATTTAAGGTATGGTTCATGATGTATACTTGTCTTGGTCCCTTATGAATCGCAGTTGTATCTTCGGCTCCAGCATTAGATCGAGAAAATTTAGCCTTTGTCTTACGATAAATCTTGCGGATATCAAAATCTGACAGTCCATCATTCAAGTTATTATCTTTAAATTGTCTTTCTTCCGGCTCATTTTCCATTCCCACGTATTCGTCATTCCTATTTGGAAGTAATCCACCAAATAATCCCGACCTTTGTTGTGGTTTATCATTGGCCGTACTCAATAATGGGACCTTACGCTGACTACTTGAACCATGTCCTAGTGATTCAAACGTATCATCTCCTTCTATTTCGTCATCTGATATGATGAAGTTGTCTTCGAAAGGATTACCAGGCTGAGCATGTTGTTGCTGAGACGTTACGTGACTATAAGGACTATTCTCAACGTTTGTATTGTAGCTGTTTCTAGTATCCAAATCCAAATCTATAAGGTTTTCTGGTTCGGAAAATGGACTTGTATGATTACCATTCGTGTTGTTCATTCTATTATCATCTTTATTCCTATCATTGAAATACGACATGTTCAAGCTTCAAATTAACTTATACTTCACTTGAAACTCAATCCAATTCGCTAATTGACTTAATAGGTTATGCTTATGCCTTACTGGTATGATTAAATCAGACTTATGCTAAGACTAGCATGCCAGAACTAGAAGTAAATACGTTACCAAAATTTATCGGGCTCAGATCAATCACGTGCGTAAATATCTCTTCGTAACATTTGACTCACTTAGATGATGAAGCATAGTATCGGAAAGAAAGAAGAAATTATAGGCTGAAAGTTGACATGGCAGAATCTATTGCAAAGGATGCTAACAATGCATTCTCTCTCTTAAAAACATTATCTAATGAGCAAAGGTCTTCAGCGTTACAGAAGATCCATGATGCCTTACAGAAAAGCAAGGAACAAATTATTGAAGCCAATAAGATTGATATGGATAATGCTGTTAAGGGCAGCTTATCTTCATCTTTGATTAAAAGATTAGATTTATCTAACAGTGGAAAGTTTGACACTATGTTACAAGGGATTTTGGACGTTGCTCAGTTACCAGATCCAGTTGGAAAATGTACTTTGGCCAAAAAGATTGACGAAGGTTTGAACTTATATAGAGTCTCAGCACCTATTGGTGTTTTATTGATTATTTTTGAATCAAGACCAGAAGTTATTGCTAATATCACTGCATTAGCTATTAAATCTGGTAATGCAGCTATATTAAAGGGCGGGAAAGAGTCGTACCAAACCTTTAAAGTGATGAGTGATATCGTCAATACTACCTTAGATAAGGAGACGGATGTTCCAGGACCTGCGATTCAATTGATTCAATCTCGAGAAGAAGTTGGTGATTTATTACTGCAGGATAAATATATTGATTTAGTTATTCCAAGAGGTTCAAACGAGTTGGTTCGTAATATTAAATCAAACACAAAGATTCCAGTTTTGGGCCATGCCGACGGTATTTGTTCTATATATATTGACAAGGAGGCTGATTTGGATAAGGCTACAAGGGTATTGGTGGACTCTAAGACCAATTACCCAGCTGGTTGTAATGCAGTTGAACAACTTTTGATTCATCAAGATATCGCAAATGACAGCGAAAAGTTGAATAAAATCATAAATTCGTTGATTAGTGCCAAAGTAACTTCACATGTTGTTCCAGAGATCAAATCGAAGCTTACAAACCCAGATCAAGATTTAATTAAGGACGCAACAGATGATGCATTTGATAAAGAATATTTATCGTTCGATATTTCTGTGAAATCAGTTGCTTCTGCAGCTGATGCCATCAGTCATATCAATGAGCACTCGTCAAAACATACAGAGAGTATTATTACTGAAAATAAGGCTACTGCTGAGACATTCATGAAAGCCATTGATTCTGCTGGTGTTTACTGGAATTGCTCGACCCGTTTCGCCGATGGGTTCAGATATGGTTTTGGAACTGAGGTCGGAATTAGTACCAACAAAATTCATGCCAGAGGTCCAGTTGGATTAGAAGGATTGATGAGTTATCAATACCAATTGAGAGGTGATGGACATATTGTTGCGGACTACGTAGGTGGTGGCGGTAAAAAGGTTTTCGTTCACGAAGACTTAGATACCAATGTAGATTTGTAAATGCAATCTAATATACAAAATTGATTATGCTAAAGATATTAATTATATAAAGCTAGCTTGAAACTATCGTAATCTTGAGGAGGATACTCTGGGAAGTACTTGATAATCTTATCTACTCTCTCAAATCTATCATTGTTTCCATGTACTAACTCTAAGTCACTCCATTGTTTGAGGGTAAAGAAATCAGTCAATTTCTTAATCCATGTCATTCTGGTATCAATACTTACTAAATCATCATCAATAACAATCGTCTCTCTTAATCTTGATCTTATCAACCCCAAATTCTCAACTGCCTTGTTCAAATCAATGCCTTCAAATTGCTTAGCAATGTTATCCTTGATAAGCTTCAGGAGTCTCGGCGATTTCCCGTTGGTAGAAATCATTATCTGCAAATTATCCTGGTTAAACATGCTTCCAAAATAAAAATCGCATAGCGGAGGTTTATCAGCTATGTTGACCGGCAATCTCAAAAACTTACACTGATAGTATATTTTAGTAGACAACTCGTAGTCATCTATACAACAGCACACATTAGCAAAAACCTCGTTCTTCACCTGTTGGTCGATTTCAGCATAATGCTTGCTACTAATCAAATCATGAATAAACAATTTTTCTCCTCCAAGATCAAGTTTGCTCTTTTCGTACATGGTCAAATCTGATGATTCATAGTCCCTCTCCAACAACTTATATATATGTCCTTCTTTATTTAACTGCAAAATTCCTGCGTTTATACCTTTCTCGCTAGTTCCGCCAATTACTGTGATCTTTGCTTGTGCTCGAATCAAATGGTGTATTCTGCTTAATGCAACATCTCCACCCCCAATTACTAGACAATGTTTGTCTTTTACTTGCCACGCTAAGAGCAACGATCCACTAGGTTTCGCTTGTGCATCTAACCCCATTTTATTGTTACGAAGTGTCAAAATATGCCAAAAATAATGAAAACGTTTGGACCGGTTGCATCATAAAACTTGTCCTGGCTGCGAGAGTGAAGAGTGATAGTGTACCTAACAATGTCTCGTTGGACCGCTAACACTATTGCACGTGTTATTATAGACAATTAGTGACAGAAGTATTCCTTCTCCCCCTAATTGCCTTTGGCTACCGCTAACGGCCGCGGCAACCACAAGAGGTCATCGATAGTACTGGGTATACCCCCGCTATTGTTTTAAATCGTTACAGGCGCCATACTGCAGAGGGTCCCATAAACGCACTAATTTCTCCTAGAAGAGATTTTGGTTTGCCGGAAGAATACCTCAAACGGGTATAATCGGCTTTATGACTATTAGCTCTTAATTGCCATAGCTGTGGAATCCAGAATATCCACACCACTAGAATCATGTTTTGTAGGAAACAAGACTGACAGATGGAAATATTATCGAATGTAGTTTTATAATCTATGTGATCAGTCTACGTCATTGTTTGTAGAAACATTATTGCTTGCCGGAAATTGATATTTCTAGTGAGAAGATATGGCGTACGCGGTAAATGTCTGTAAAAAAATTACACCGTTTAACTGTGCGTGGGTGTAATTTGGAGTCGACGATTGTTCTAATAAGAATTTTTATTTATTATATCATTAGTCGTAAAACCAAGTAAGTTTATTCTTGAAAACAGATATATTTAATTATATTCCTATCACGGTAACAGTCAGTTGTTTAAATTATTTATTTCTACTCGATTGTTTCAGTGATTATCAGAATTTGCCTCAATTATCTCGAAGAATTATCGGAAGAGTAACGAGAAGAAAACGTAAGTCATTTGTGGGACCCAATTGATTCTACAAGTGAAAAAGATAAACAGAAGCAGGATTTATTGGAATTTGGATAGCTATATAGAGTTAAGGTGTCTAATTATTGATTCATCCGTGAAAGAGATAAGGTATCATGAGTTCATTCAATAGATCGGAAAGACGAAAATCAGTAGCAGAAAGAAGACCTAGTGTGCCATATATTGCTCCTGTTATCCCACATTTAGCAGGGTTAGAAAAGCCGCAAGAACACAGCTTGAAAATGGACCATTGTGACGTGTTGATTATGGGTACAGGTTTGGTGGAGAGTATATTGGCAGCGGCATTATCGTGGCAAGGTGTTGAAATATTGCATATCGATAATAAACATCACTATGGTGATCTGACTTCGACATTAACGATAGATCAATTGAAGAAATGGTGTATGGAAGTTAATCAAGGGAAGATTCAACATTTCCAAGATGCACAATTTTATATGCCTGGAGGAAAACTCAAAGATCAATTCCACAGTAAGGATTATGGTATTGACTTGACTCCTAAGATTATGTTTGCCCAATCAGACTTGTTATCCCTCTTAATAAAATCCCGGGTTTATAAGTACTTGGAATTTCAAAGTTTAAGTAACTTTCATGTTTTCGAAAACGATAACTTTAATAAGAAACTTTCAAATACTACAAAAGAAGATATCTTCACAGATCAGTCGTTATCTTTGGTGACCAAGAGATATCTTATGAAATTTTTAAAGTTTGTTTTACAAGATAATAATGATGAGAATAAGAAAAGCATTATACACGATAATACTAACGTTCCGATTGGTGAGTTTTTAACTAAGAATTTCAATCTTGCAACACCTCAAATTAATGAGTTAGTTTATTCGATTGGATTATGCACTAAGACATCAACGAAAACACCAGAGGCGTTGACTAGAATTAAGAGATTTTTGGTCTCATTTGATGTTTATGGTAATTTTCCGGTGATGGTCCTGAAATATGGTGGTCCCGGTGAAATCTCACAAGGATTTTGTCGTAGTGCTGCAGTTGCTGGTACAACTTATAAGCTAAACACTACTTTAGTTGATTATGATCCGCAGCTGAAAATTGCAAAGTTCAATGATGGTAGTAATATCAAAATAAACGAAAAGGTGATTGTATCACCAACTCAAATGCCGAAGTTTTTGCAGAAAAGTTATAATGAAATAACAGAAAACTTAAAGCCTTATAATGTGACGAGATTAGTTACTATTGTGAAAAATGATTGCAAGGAGTGGATGTCAGAACAAGAAACCTCAGCAATTGTTGTATTCCCTCCTAACTCTTTACCATCAAACAATCAACAAAGTGTTCAAGTTATAATACAGAATGGAGGTTCTGGTGTATGTCCTGAAGGACAAGCGGTTTGGTTCTCTCATAGTAACGAGCAGGACTTGAATAAAGCAAAGCAAGACTTGGAATGTGCCCATGAAAAGATGGAGTCGGCTATATTGCGTGAATCGTCTAATAATTTAGATGAAGTTTTAGATGATAAGGATTTCGTCTTAAGTGCTCAAGGTACCCCTGTATTGGTCAATTCCTTTAAATTAGGGGAGTCGTTGCAAAACTTCGTTCCTCAAGAGAAATTAGAAATTGTTTGCAAGCTTGGGTATGTCCAAAAGACTTTTGTAAAGCCTGACTTATCCAATGTCATAGCGCCAAACCCAGAGAATAATGTTTCCGCTACCACCATCAGAGATGCGGAAGACATCATTTTCTCAAACATGCCATCATCTGAAATCAGTTACGATGGAATTGTTGGCGAATGTAAACTGATTTTCTCTAGAATTACAGGTTCTGATGAGGACTTCTTCGATGTCGATTTCGAAGACGAAGACGACGATTACAACAACCGTCAAGCACCAAGCACCAATTCCAAAACTGCTCAAGGTGCCAGCACAACCAGCAACATGGATTCACCTATGTTGGACAGTGTGCTTGATAGTGATGAAGGTCATCATGAACCATTCGGTGCCGACGAAATGGAATTATGAATTTTCATCCATTTTTCCTTCCTATATAAAGAGTTTTCCTAGCTAGGCTATTCCGTTTTCATCGTTACTGGCCCAACTTAGTTGACACTATCTTGTTCACTCTTGATATTTAATATAACACTAAATTTGCCATATTTCTATATCCTGGACTTATTTATTTATACGCTTGAAAATTAATCGACTAATGTCTAATACGAAAACAACGTGTACTATATATACATATATATGATATTATCCCATTAGTTAAAGGCTAGACACCACATACCCTATATTCACTGCATTGAAGTGGTCATATACACCACATTACCTGGTATATTAGGGTTCAAGCCCCGAGTAAGATTTGAACAGCTTTGTGTAATTTTCGATTTTTTTTTTTATACCGTTCATGCGCTAACCTCAATACTGAAAAATTTCGAAGCGCACCATTTATAATAGTTCTTCTTGTTCTTTACTGAGCAGAAAATCCCTGTCGAAGAAGTCTAATTATATCAAATATGTCTGACGTTGAAGAACAACCAGTTGTCGAAGAAGTTGCCGTTGAACAACAAGAATCCGGCTCTATTTCCATCGAGGATGCTTTAAAAGTTGTCTTAAGAACTTCCTTAGTTCACGATGGTTTAGCTAGAGGTTTAAGAGAAGCCTCTAAGGCTTTATCTAGAGGTGAAGCTCAATTATGTGTCTTATGTGACTCTGTTACCGAAGAATCTATTATTAAGTTAGTTGAAGCTTTATGTAACGAACCAGAAGAAAAGATCCCATTGATCAAGGTCTCTGACGCCAAATTATTAGGTGAATGGGCTGGTTTATGTCAATTAGACAGAGAAGGTAACGCCAGAAAGGTCGTTGGTGCTTCTTGTGTTGTTGTCAAGAACTGGGGTAACGATTCCGATGAAAGAAACATTTTATTGGAACACTTCTCCCAACAATAAATTATTTGATAATTTTTAATATTATTTTATATATTGTATAGTTTATTGTGCATCTTAAAAAAACCAAGATAGTGAATGGTTAATATAATTTTTTACTATTTTAATATTGTTATTTGTAGAGAGAATGTATGTTCGGATGTTATCAAGTTAGTGCGAATTATCTGTTGCACTGTATTATTCTTCTTATCAAAATAAATACATACATATACTACGAAAGAGGCCATTAATAATGTCTAACGAAGATAGGCTTGCCAAAAAGGAGTTTAGAAAGAGAGGGCCAGGGTATGTTTTAATGATAAACGATATTATGGAGACCAAGTAACTAATATTTATGTTTTTAGAAAGAGAAATGTACAGGTAGACACGCTAAAGATCGTCCCAACTATATCTAAAACTGGAAGAAAGATATCAATTGAAAGAGAGTCAAACAACTTGAAATCTGCACTTATAGATAATGAAGACATTAAAGACTTGCCTAGGTTTAGAAGTCGTACGTCAATGTATCCTGAAAGTTCAAATGATATGAATATAGACCATCCACTGCCTGATAATGATGAAAACACGCATGTTTTGCCCATAGGCCAGTTAGATTCGGCCCCCATGCATAGTAACCGAAAGCCACTTTCAAGGAGTATTAAGATTGAAAAGAACCAAGATTTTGGTCAAGAAGAGGATACAATTCAACAAGCAAACGAAGATACCCCAAATGATTTCCAAGATGGAGATGACTTCGAAAGTGATTTTCATGAACATAACACATCTCATACTAATCCTGAGCCAGTATATCACGAAGAAAACAAAGAGAAACCAGTTAAAAGAGGGAGAGGTAGGCCTAGAAAGATTGTCAAAGATGATGAAATTGAAGCTGCACCTAAAATAAAACGGAAGAGAGGGAGACCACGAAAAGGCACAGAGGAGACTTCTCGTGTCGAAGATAACTTGGTTGAAACCCCCAGAAGATCAGCAAGAATACACAAGAAAGATATTCCTAGCTATAGAATTGAGAAAGAACCTGATGACAAGACAAGTTCCAAACCAACTCATCGTAAGCGCAAAGCTTCAAGATCAATTATTCATGAAAACAAAAAGCCGGTTTCGCTTGTAAAGATGAGACCCAACGAAACCCAGAAACCAATGTATATCAACACTGAGCGTATAATAACAAATCAGAATCGAGACAGACGATTAAGAGTAAATACTTTGGATGTGCTCAAGCATTTAATCGAAAATTTCAACCCAACAAATTCAGACTCTCAGATAGTAAACGAATCATTGATCCATAATGAGTTTAAGAATCATGTTTTACACCACTTAGGCTACTTGTTTGACGCTCATGCTAACATACATGATATGTCACTAGAGATAAATGAGATTCAAAAAAAAAAAACAGAACTAAGAAATAGAATATTTGAGTTGAAGAAAAGTCATATGAATGTAGGTTCAGAATTGAACAAAATGAGAGGCAATTATCAGGACGAGAGAACAAAATTCAAAACTTTTAATAAAATGGCAAATAAATTACAATTTTTATCTAGTACAGTAGATGGATATAAAGCAGGAAATCTTGATTCTTCAGAAAAGTCTGAGCAAATCAACAAAAATAAAGAGACGATTGACAAAGAAATATTTTCCTTAAGTAAAGTAGTCAATCCGAACTCTGGCATGTTCAAAAAATTGATCTTAATTAATAAAAAGTTAAGCAAGATTGAGAGCGAGCTTTCATAATAGTAATCAAACGTATATAAATAGAATTTAATTACATATTATAAATATATAAATATTAAAGACGAGTAGTAGAAATAGATAAAAACTGAAATAATAAAACAATATAAAGTAAAAGAGTACAGCTTGTTTATGCAGAAGTTGAATGTGATTATTATTAAAGTTATTCAATTCTATAATGCTTCATGAATAAGTATAGGCTGTTTCGATAATTTGAACTTCTTGCTGCAAAATATCATTCGTCTAACCTACTTAGCTATCATCAGCAATTAAAGCCATAATCATTCTGTATAAGAAGAAGAAGAACATCAATAAATGGAAACCTAATTTGATAAATGATTCTTTCTTATGTTTAGACAATGTTCTGAAAATTTCTGTGGCATCTAACAAGTGGTTCTTATTCAAAAATTTATTAACGTTAAATGCAAGCAATGGCAAATTCAATAAAAAGACAAACCAGTATCCGTTAACTAAGAATAATGCAGTAATGAAAGCATGCAAACCAGCTTCTGGAATAAACCATGGATTTAATTTGTTACATAATTCAATTGGATTAATATAATCACACTCTAAATCAGAATACATGATAGTAAAGAAAACTTGAGCAAACAAGTTAACTGCATTAACAACAACGGCTAAAATAAATAACCTATTTTGAAGTTAGTATTTTAAAGTTCTGAAAAATGACATTCTAGTCTTTCAAAGCGGAAATATGACCCAGTTACGTATCCATAAACTAGGAAAAAAAGGTCCATTACATACCAACTTTCACCTGACATTCTTTGATTAGACTAATTTAATATTTGAATATCCAACTATTAATTAAATTGATTGATTAAAGGATATTCCTGTAGTAGATGCGATGAAGAAATGAAAAGTGTAAGATCGAACAAAAATTGATTGTTTGATCGCTTACCTAATTAGGCAATAACCACAGAATTTTATTGCTGAAGCCTGTCAAATTATTGAAAGTACATTACTCTTAACTTTAACATTCAGGAACAATGATCTGTGTAGTTTTTTGTTGTCCGAACATATTTAATAAGAGATTGCTAGAATTGGTTAGGTGGTTTTAACCACTGATCAATAATCTAAGCCTGGTAAAAGCAGTAACAAAAATCCTGAATAAGGATTTTTAAATACATTTAACAGTGTACGTGATCAATTCATATACAATTGAGTGATTTTTGTATAGATCTTATATATATATTTAACTATGCAATTTATGACTAATTAATTCCTATTCTACTTCTAATTGAGACCTCTTTACTAAGGAAGTTCTTTTTTCGTATGTGATCAAGCCACCATCTAGCTTTTTTAAGTGATTGAAAAAGTTTATCAATAAAGTTTCATAATTATGTCTATGTTTGGCTCTTTCCAGATTTGTATCAGATCTTAAATGAGAAAGAAACTTAGAGTCTCTTTCAGACCAATCTTCATGATTCCTTGTCAATGATTCATAGTGGATGGCGAAGCTTTCTATATCATCTAGTGTTTCTAATTGTATCGGAGCTCCCTCGGTTTTATTTCCTATTTCCACTTGTAAATAGTCTAGCTCCTGGGGATTAAAAACATAAGGATAAACGGAAATATTAATAGGATTTAATCTCAAATCTAATACTCTCAAGGTATTCCTCACACCATTTAAGCTCTCAACGACACTTCCTATTTCCCTCACATTATTACTTACCATATATAATCGCCTAATGTTTCTCATTTTTGATAAAGCTGAAATATTACTTAAATTATTGAAGTTTAAGTTTAATTCTCTGATATTTGGAAATAAAGAAGCAAAATCAGTCGGAAGCTTAGAAAGGTTCATTGCTGAGAGCACTAAAACATTTAAATTCAAGAAAGGATTATAATTCATGTTATGATTTAATGTGTTAATATTTGAGTCAGGGAAAAAGTTAAAGTGAAAATTTCCAGATAGATCTAACTTCTGTACATCTCTAGATCCATTTAGCATATGCTTTATCACTTCAGAGTTATTTTGAGATTTGCAAGAGATCTCTTCCAAATATTTCAATTTGCTAAAATTAGTGACCACATTTAGGTTATTCCCATCAATCCTTAAGCACCTTAAGAATGGATATGGTTCTAAATTTAATCTTTGCAAGTTGTTTAGTTTAAGAAGCATTTTCTTTAAGTGGTGATGTTTCCCCATACATGAGATATTTGTGATTTGATTCTCATTTGCGTTTAATATTCTCAAGCTTGGCAAACACTCTAACCCATTTAATGACTGAATGCTATTCTCTGAGATATTTAGCTCTTGTAAGTTCAGTAGTTTAAAGCTAGAGAAATTTATTTCTCCCATCAAGTCATTCTGAGAGACGTCAATTTTTATCAAATTTTCCAATTTTTTGATACCATCGATTGATACCAATCGATTATTAGGGGCGATCAACTCTGTTAAATGAATATTGTTAGTCATATTTGAAAGATTGGTCATGTTGTTAAACGAAATGTTCAAATGCTGCAAGTCATGATACCTGTTGAAAGATGTCATATGTCCAATGTCATTATGAGAGACATTCAAATTTAGAACCCTCGAGGGAAGCCCATCTAAAAATTTAATGCTATTATCTGAGAGGTCCACATTATTCAATCTAGGAAGAAACTTATTAAGATCTTTTATACTGTCCAACTGATAACCACAAATAGCTATATTTGTCACTTTCCCCCAGTTAATTGATCTAAAATTTTGCCCTACTGATAAAACATCAGTTATAACAGCAACTAATTTCTTCTTCGTTTGTGAAAAAGTGATATCGTTAATTTGAGACACATGCGTAACATTATTCAAAGAAGAGGATTTGCTTTCATGTTCGTGATTCGTTTCATCCATTTCATCTGTCGCATTAGGCAAATTGAACGAAACCTCCAATTTACTATCATTATTTCTTTTACGAACATTTTTCGTGGATAGTTTACTCTCTGATAGAATACTACCTGCATTATCTATTCTCTGATCATCTTCCTCTGACCGTGACAATAAGTCTTCGATTGAATCTAAACTACCGTGATATTCATTTTCTTTGTCATTTGCTATCCATTTCTGGTTCTTTGTATCAAGAATCATATTATCGTATTCTATGGGTAAATCAATTCCTGGCTCTACTCTACCTCTAATGAATGGAAGTTGATTTCCAATCTTTTCTTTCACCTTCAGTGTCGGAGAACCATTCAAAGAATTATTATTTTGCAAGCGTAATTCAGATGCACGTTTCCACTTAATAAAATCTTGCATTTGACTCAAGTCTTCATTAGTCAAATCAATATCGTCAATGACTACTTCACAACCGTTTCCATGATTTTCGCTTCCACTTCTTCTTTTTAATTCATGCTTTAATCGGGTGTTTTCTATTTCCAATCTTTTAATATCAGCCTGGTATGCATCTATATTAAGATTTTTCATCATTTTCTCCAATTCTTCTAGTCTGCTGGCAAAATATTTAACTTCATGAGCATTTCCATCTGATTTTTCACCTTTATTTAGGCTTGGTTCTTTAATGGAATCTTCATTCGGAATTTTATCTTCTGTATATGCTTCATCGATTGTATACATACTTTCGTTCGAGTGAGACAATTCCCTTTGTAAAGCTTGTAAGTTGCGCGGAGATAAATTCGTGTAACTGGCGTTTTCGTTATCTTTTACAGAGTTGCTTTGATCAAACGAAGTATATTCGTTTTGTTGAGTCCCGTCATGGCCTCCTTCAGTATTGTATTGAGGAAATTCTGTACTTTCCTGTTCTTCAAAACCACTTGTAAAAGATGAATATTCATCCTCGGACATAATTTTATCAATATCATTAACCTTAATATTTTTAGGTGTTGAAGTAGCTGTAGATTGAGAATTTACAGCAGATGACAGTGAACGTTGTCTGCCACCAGCATGGCTCAAATCATGTGTGATATCTTGATTCATCTTAAAGCCCCTCTTTTGAATATTATTGAATATATTATTTGCATTCTGAAGAAATTGCTCTTCAGTGTAAGTTCCAGATTTTGTAAAATTCTTAATTTTTAACTGAGGCTCTTGAAGTGGGTTTGAAGACTCCGGTACAGCTTCACCATATTTATCTTTCTTCATTCCAGTACTTTGCTTTGATGCTTTTGCGGAGGAGGGAGTCTTTGTATTAATCTTTTGTAGAAGATCAGTTAATTTTCCCTTGGTGAAAGTATTATATTTATCTCCAAATAATTTCAAAGGAGATTCGGGATTTGGAACGTGCAAGAAGAAATCATTAGGCTTACCTTTACCTTCTCCTTCTAATATATTCTCCAACTGAATTATTTGGTCTTTTGTTAACGCTGTACCACTCTTATTTGATATAGAGGCCATGGGAGTTGATAAGGTAGATGAGATCGAATTACTGTTTGGTTCAGATTCATGTTCCCTTTCAGGTTGCGCTTCAGGGATGCCATATACTAATTTATCTATGTTTGTGCCTTCATCTTTCAGACTGTCTATCGAAAGGAAAATATTATGCAATTGAGGTTGTGAATTTCTATTCAACTCATATTCCTTTGACGCTTTTTTCCACATGGGGGTCTCATTCGCCGTGGGCTTTGAATTGTGGATCATGGTATTAGTAGATAACATCTGGAGGTTCATGCCCAAATCCCTATTCGTATCAGTTTGCTTTGTTATTCTTACCGACGATCCAAAATCTGGCTGCTCTAAGTTTTCATGGTTTTGTAATTCAAAAGACTTCGCTGGTATCCATTTATCGACTAGTTCTTCTGGCATCCAATCAGGAGTAGCATTAAAATCCGCATTATTTAAGGAATTAAGGTCTTGCTCTTGTTCATTTTCGTGTCTTATAGTGGAAGTTTTTATGGGTGGTGTATTAGTATCGTGCTGGGAACTATCTCGATTCTTAGTAAGGTTATGAAAAGAATGCTCCTCCTCTTCTGGAAGAGTAAGTTGAGAAGCACCTAATTGGGACTTGGTTTTTGCATTAGGATGTGATTTATATTTGAATGTATTCGGTATCGAAATAGGCGAATTCATCGAATTCATGCTATACGAGTTGTTGGTATCATATTTGAAATCAGAATTGGGCAAATATTTCAATTTATTCTGATACGAATTATTGCCGTTATTTTGCTCGTTATCATCGTTATTCGGTTGATTCTCTTCATTTTCAGGCTTTCCCCCTATATTTTCCTTGCCATTCTCATTCTGACTCTTCGAGATGTTCACGGGTCCTATCTGGTCTGATAATTGGCTCTTATCTATATGATCTGATTTATTGATTTGATCCATTAAACTCTTATTAATAAAATGAAACGACGGTTCGAAACTCTCATTCGTCAGATATTTATCTTCAGGTTCTTTGGACTGGTTCGTAGTAGATGGTAGCGTAGAAGTATCTCTATTTGACCTATGATCACTGAGCTCTGTATCTCTAATGAATCTGCGAATATTCCTCGCTGTAGAGCTTTGAGAAGTAGAAGTATCCAGTACAAACCTACTCATGACTCACAAATCTAATAAGTATATCCTCTAGACTTAATTACTCCAAGATTATTAATTGTACTTCAATTACTAGAATAACCGCTGATAGATCTATTGTTTATTTTTGCAGATCAAAACAAAACTCTCAACTTGTAAATCAAACTAATTTACAGTTTAGGTATTCTTGTAGATTATATTAAATTAGTTAACTGATGCAACAAAGAATTGTCGGCAACCAATTTTCAAAGCATTAAGTTGATATAAACCTAATTCTTGAATCAATTAGTTTAACTTTATCTTTCCAAGCTAATTTTTTATTATAGTGATTTAATCTTAAAGTTTTTTATTTTGATTTAACTCATTGCAATTGTTCAACCTTGCTCAATTACAACTTAATAGAAGGTTACTGGTTTTTTTAAAGCATCAATTGTTTGAATATCGGGTTTTATTTTGATACATATTTAGATTCTTTTGTTTCTTAAGGTTACTCATTTCAATTTCCTTTGCATTCTTTATCGACTTTTCATAGGAATTGGAGTTTTTAGTGTTAACCGTTTAAAAAAGTTCGTTTCAAAGCAAGATTAGCTCATACAACCACCCTATTTAATTATTGATAGTGGGTGTCATAATTCTTGCATCAAATATTGATTGATTCTATAGTACTTCATTTCATTGATCTTCGGCTTGCTTTTCATATTTTTCGTTTGATTTCGGTGTTAAATAAGGTTTATCAATATGTCGTTTTTACAATCCAATAAAGGAGAATATTCAAAAAATGCTGATACGGGACGTGATTCATCTGCAGGGGTTGATTCGGAAAGTACAGGGCCTAATAAGTCCTCAGTTGCCAACTCTAATATCCAGTCTAACTTGCATGGTACTTCTGCACCATTAGAACAGTCCACGGTAACATCGAATACCGCTAGTCATCAGCATCAGCAAGAACAGGAGATGCTTTCAGGATTTGCTATTCCTAGGCCACCCGTGTCTACACAGCAATCGAGTGTGGCTGCTGAAAAAGAACAAGGGTCCAATACAGGCCAACCTGACTCTCCGCGTACATTATGGATGGGTGACCTAGACCCATGGCTAGATGAAGGTGCGATAGCAGATCTATGGTGGCAGATATTGCATAAGAGAGTCAACGTTAAAATTATAAAACCTAAAACTTCTAAACCTGAGAATAATGCACAAGGACTATCACATTCTGGTTATTGTTTTGTTGAATTTGAAACTTTTGATGATGCTCAGCAAGCATTAGGTTTAAATGGACAACTATTACCAGACATAGCTATGCCATCTCAACAACAATTCCCCAATAATCCAGATAACCAAAAGAAATATTTCAGACTTAATTGGGCTAGCGGTGCAACGTTGAGTGCTCCCATTGTTCAGACTCCTGAATATTCATTGTTTGTTGGTGATTTATCTGCTTCCACTACAGAGGCACATTTATTGGCATTTTTCCAAAAAAGCTTTCCAACATCGATCAAAACAGTACGAGTGATGACAGATCCTGTTTCTGGTAAATCAAGGTGCTTTGGGTTTGTTAGATTCACAGATGAGCTGGAAAGACAACGAGCCTTGGTAGAGATGCATGGTGCTTGGTTCGGTGGAAGGCCATTGAGGGTTGCCTTAGCTACCCCAAGAAACGTAGGAGGAAAACTTCGTTATCCTAATATCCCTAGTCCTAATTTCTATAATCCTGACCAGGGAAGACAAATGTTTATTCCACCTAATGCTATGCCATTGGGTGGTTCTCCCTTCGGATTCTTTGGTAACCCACAAATGCCTCCTCCTCCACATCATCCTCATCAGGCACCTCCACAATCATATCCAAATCATATGCCACATATGGATATGTCACCTATGGATATGCCGCCTACAAAAGAATATATTGAAGATCGTGATCAGAATACTTCTTCAAATGGTCAGCCTAATGTTGAACAACTTAGATCTCCAAACTTACAGGGCGTTCAACATGGCCAGCCTTTTACTGACCCTAATAATACTACAGTGTTTGTTGGTGGTTTATCATCTGAAGTTACTGAACAAACTTTATTTACACTTTTTAAACCATTTGGTATAATTCAGCAAGTGAAAATTCCACCTGGAAAGAATTGCGGTTTCATTAAATATTCCTCTCGTGAAGAGGCTGAAGAGGCTATTGCTGCCATGCAAGGATTTATTATTGGAGGCAATAGAGTTAGATTAAGTTGGGGCAGGGTTTCCATGAACAATAAGAAATACCAGCAACAGCAGCAACAAGTAGCTCAAGCTGCTCAAATGCAAGCTGCGACCGCATTGTCTATGGGAATGGATCCAGCTAGTGCTATTGCAGCTGCTGCTGCTGCTGCTGCTGCTGCGGGTGGATACCCACCTCCGATGCATGGAGCACACGGGCATTCTCAAAATGCTGGCATGCCGATGATGAGAGGAATGCCACCGATGGGTCTTCCTCCGCATATGCCTATGCAAGCACATGGAAGTATGCATAGTCCTAATCCTCCAACCATGCAAAATTACCAGACTTCAAGCGAAGAAAATGATGCTTCATTTGACAAATCTGACGTTGATTCAAATGAAAAACCTTCGAATGAAAATTATGGAAGAGAGCATGGAATGGCACCAGCACCTCCATTTTATATGGGTGTTCCAGCTTCAGATTATAGCGTTCCACCTCCTGGCTCACAACAAGGACAAGATGAATTGGCTGATTCAATGGCTCATATGAATTTGAGTGGTGAGAATAAGGATGTGAATGTTAATTCAGAAAATTTCATGGCCTATCAAGGAGACCACAGGTTTATGATGCAGCCCATGTTCAATGGAGGATTTCCAATGCATGATCTTCAATACCAACAGTTTATTCCACCTCAGCAGCTTAACCCTCCAGCAAGATACCCACCTCATGATGATCAAGCTGCTAATGATGATAGTACAGATAATTCTAAGAAAGATGATAATGATAATAAAAATGATAATGATGATTGAATTTCTCAGAGCACCATGTTTGTTTTTAACAGCAATTTTATATACCACACTTTTGTTTTTTCTTGAACACTTCGTTTATTTCACTTCCCCTCCAATGTTATCGCATAATTTTGTTATTATATAGTTCAATATTTCACTTTTTAGCTCTAGACTAATTTATTATAGGCTTTCCATTTCTGTTTAGTCGCACATATTTTAATTAGTGTTCCACAGACGCAATTAATTTACGCTACAGTCTACATTTTCAAAAAATTAAACATACCCTTAATATTTAAACACTAAAAACGACTCCTACGAGTCTTACCTATAAAAACTAAAACTAAACTCATCTGAAGCGAAGAAACCAAATGACCCGAAAGAAAACTAAAAATTAAAATCCCAGTATAACCTTCTGCATTTTCAATCTACGATCTTTCACCTCTCAATCTTCTAGCTAATTGGATATCCTTCTTTTGGATAGTAACTCTCTTGGCGTGAATGGCACACAAATTGGTGTCTTCGAATAAAGAAACCAAGTAAGCTTCCACGGCTTCCTGCAATGCACCGATAGCAGATGACTGGAATCTCAAATCAGATTTGAAATCTTGAGCGATTTCTCTAACCAATCTTTGGAATGGTAACTTTCTGATCAATAATTCTGTGGACTTTTGGAATCTTCTAATTTCTCTTAAAGCAACAGTACCTGGCTTATATCTGTGTGGTTTCTTAACACCACCACTAACTGGTGCCGATTTTCTGGCGGCTTTGGAAGCAAGTTGTTTTCTTGGGGCCTTACCACCTGTAGACTTTCTAGCTGTTTGCTTTGTTCTTGCCATTATGATATATACTTATATTTAATTACAAGATAAATAAAGGTCTAAAGAAGATAAAAAGAAAATTTACATTAAATCTCCAAAAAGGGGGTGAAGGTCTCATCTTACTAAAAGTGGCAAAGTTTTACTGACGCTTAGGATGATTGCGCAAATATCCGAATATTGAGAAACACATTCACCTAGTAAATCCAGCCAATCATATTGCGCGGTTGGAAGGGTGGTTTTTTGATAAACGGTAAGGAAGCCCAAGCCAAAAATCTACACGTGAGGTTACCATAAGAAGTGATATTTAAACGTATGTAGAGTCTAAAATACAATGCAATAAAAATTATAAATAGAAGTAACGGAAGGTCGAATCAAATGGGAACCAGCAAATGGATGATGTTTAGCATTGATTAAAACATGGTTCTTAGGCAATCAAATTATGGAACATAAATGAGAGCGAAAAATCATTGCATAGTCATTTGAATCATTTGAAAAATAGTATATAATTATTATGATTTTGTAGATGGGGAAGATCCGGAAAAAGGTACTATGATATTTATAATGATTGCTCGTAAACAAGCGATAATCGGGGGGAATGGAAAGGTGAGGAGCTTAACTTCTGTACCATAATCTGGTGATTCTAGTCTTCATCATTTTCTTTTGTAATTGGAAAACACCGTACATCAAGGCTTCGGCAGTTGGTGGACAGCCAGGAACATAGACATCGACTGGGACAAGTCTGTCGCACCCTCTGACGACCGAGTAAGAGTAATGGTAGTAACCACCACCGTTGGCACATGAACCCATTGAAATAACCCATCTTGGGTCAGCCATTTGATCATAAACTTGTCTCAAAGCTGGAGCCATCTTGTTGGTGACGGTACCGGCGACAATCATAATATCGGATTGACGAGGGGATGCTCTAAAAATAATACCCAATCTATCTTGATCGTATCTTGGAGTGGAAACATGCATCATTTCGACGGCACAACATGCTAAACCGAAAGTGACCGGCCAAAATGACGATTTTCTGGCCCAGTTAGCAATGGTATCCAACGAGGTCAACGCATAATCAACTGGTGCTGAAGCTGTCTTTTCTGACATCAACGGGAAGTCCGTGGCCAATGGCTTTGGTGTTAAATCCTTCGAGGAAATAGAACGGACAGCTCCATATGGAATCAACTTCATGGATTGATTTCTGCCAACACTTAATATAGATCTTCTAGCTAATGAATACATCTTATAGGAATATGTATTTGTAATGTGTTTGCTATGTTTACTATCTGTTAAAGTAGGAAGACTAAGAACTTTTTTGATGGTTTAATTTTGTGATAGTCAGAAATATCAGCAACAAAAAATCGTTATTGATTGGATACGACATTTTTTTCAAATTCAGAAAATACGACATAATACGACATTGATGCAACGTTACATTTGACTTGGTCTTTGAATCAATATGGTGGTCTTGGGTATATTGGCAATGTCCTACAGCAGACAGCAGCTACTTTACGAATGTTTGTTTGTACATTTTTTATTATATTGCCTGTAATAATGATATATATATATGCATGTAGTATAGTGGAGAGTTTTCGCTCGTGTGGCAATCTCATCCAAGACGTATTTTAAACAGTCTTGTCGACAATTACTTGACATTTATGACGCTTCAAATAAGCTTCAACTTATAAGCCTCAAAAATCATTGAATAACATCATCTAAATATGCTTTTAATCTCTCCAACACATCCTCTTTTACGTTTGAGGGGACCATCTCTTCGGCTTTAGGCTTCACAAAGGAAAATAATTGATCGAAGCTGACAGATGTGTCCTGAGCCAGGTTTTCTTGTAGTTCACGGTTAGCCAACTGGGTCACCTTATCGAACCATCCAGATTCATAGAGTTGCAATTTCAACTGCTTATTTATTATATCGTAGTTTCCGGATGATATGAGATGTTCTTGAATTTGTGATTTTATTTGATCTAGTTCATCCTGTTGTTGTGTCATCTTGAAATAGCAATATTACTAGCAACCCCCTACTGTGCACGAAGCTCTTGTTTAAATAAGGATATAATATATATATAGGTATAAAGTCCTCTACACCTATCTGTTATATTCTTCTGTGAAATGACTTTGTATAGACTCACTCAATATTCAAAATCCAATATCAGAAATCTCACGAAATCGTCTTTTGGTGTGCATCAATACTCAAGACATCCATTCCACAATACTACGAAAAATATGCCAAAAAACACAAAAGGATCACCATATGACGCTAAATTAGTCTCAGTAGAGCCCCTTGAACAAGGAAAATGGATTCAGACTCGTAAATTGAATTACAAAGATCCAAGGGGTAACGATAGGGTATGGGAAATGGCCATTAGGACAACCCGTTCGGAAACTACAAACATTGATGGTGTGGCTATAGTAGCCTTGCTCAACCATCCAGATAAGAAGAAGGAGATTGTATTGACCAAGCAATTCAGACCACCAGTTGGTGCAGTTGTTATTGAATTACCAGCAGGATTGGTCGACCCAAATGAGAGTGTTGAAAGTACCGCTGTTCGTGAATTGATCGAAGAGACTGGTTATCACAGTACTTTCAACCATCTGACAGACTCTTTGGCGGATTTGGTGAGTGATCCAGGATTAACTAATGCAAACATGGCAATTGCCTATGTTGATGTGGACTTGACAAAGCCTGAGAACGTCGATCCAAAAGCTCAATTAGAAGAAGGCGAATTCATTGATTCTTTTTATGTCCCAGTTGAAGACTTGCTTGCGGAATTGCATCGTTTGGTCAAAGATGAAGGTTGCGTTGTGGATGCAAGATTGTACCATTTGGCAGTTGGTATTAATCTTGCAAAATCACTTTAATGCTGTTACGAATATACTTTAGATGATGATATATAACTAGTTTTGAACTTTATTTATGGCAATATATGGTGTCTACGTAGTTAAGTATGAGATAGTAGGCGCATTCTGTAAAAAATCGCAGCATTTTCTGCCTGTGAAAACGTTATCATTCATTTGAACTATATTATCATTTCTATTCTTTATCAGATAACAGTAATACGCTATTAGCTGATTTTGTCATGTCAACAGGTGTAGATATTTGCAGCTTTTGTCTAGGAGGTGAAACTGATATTCCACCCTTTGGAAGTTTGCGTGATGCAGAAGATTTGGTCCATCCATGTTCAACTTGTTCATTGACTGCTCATAGAAAATGCCTACTTGACTGGTTCAATTCATTATCTTCTGATAAGTTACAAGTAGTTAACGCTCTGACCCTTACAGAGGGATCAGTGAGAAGACCCCATTCGCATAATCATGATGAAAGTTTTGGAGTCGGTCAACCTCACCAGGAAACAAGAATTCACATCAATATATCTTCGCAACAATTAAACGAATGGATTACAAACATAGCATCTAGTTTGAGTGGTGGTGTTACTACAGAGAACCTATCGACGAATCATTCACATAACTCATCGAATGGGTTTGTGGTGCTCTTATTGGCCCCATGTCCCCAGTGTAAAGATGATATAGTGTTCAGTATGAGAAGGTCTTTGTTCTTGACATTTACAACTGCTACAAGGACTCTTATAACACGGAGTATTACTTACGGTGGTCTCTTTATTGGAATTACTTCTGCTGTTACTGGAGTCGTCTCCATGGGCTACATTGGATTGACATCTCTTGGTTTGAAAATGATGGATTCTTTAATTCCAACGCCTTTGCTATTGAAGATATTAACTAGAAACTCGTCATCTGAAACAGCATTACCAAATGCTTCACTATCTCAAGTTTTGTTTGGAAATGTTAATAATTATGCAATTGATAATTTAGAACAAGCATTGTCGAAAGGATTGATTGATCCATTAAAGTTTTCCCGTATTCCTGTCTTGCCAATAGTACTCTACCGGATGCGTTCATCTTCAATCATGGACTGTTTGCTAGGTACTTCAAAGGATAGTTCTTTTAACAACTGGCTTACCGAATTTATGATAAGTGGGTATATTTCATCTTTAGGTAATCATGAATTAATCAAGTCCATAACTAGAAACCTTCAAAATCTGGTTCTGAGAATTTTGCAGAACCCAAGGTCTATATCTCAGGGTTTGGGGATTTTAAATGGTATTAACTTGTGGAAGGCAAATAACATGATATCTATGGTAGTACCTTTGAGGTGGGTGTACGATTTATTCTTTAGAATAACTTTAAATAGACTCCATTTCAAAGTTGCTATGAGTATAAGGCCTCGTGATATAGCAAATTCGTTAAATGCATCTGAATTAGATGAGTTAGAAGAAATTGGTGCCAATATCGGAAAATTAGAATTTAAATTCAAAAGTTTCAGAGATGCAGTTGATGATCAAGTGGAGAAAGAATTCAAGTCAAAATGTTCTTATTCATTTATAACCACGTTATCCAAGTTTATCAAAAAGAAATTATTATATTACGAACGTTGCTTCAATTCCAATCTACAATTGTCATATTCTAAACTTAAGATTTTGTCGTGGTTGCATGAAACTAAAGCATGCATTAATAATGACTACTCGACTGCATTTTTATATAAATCAATTACAATGAGATTTGTAACAACAGCTTTATGGCCTATCGCCAGTTCCAAATTGGGCAGCATGATATTTAAACTTTTACAAACAAAGAAATTTGCAGACATTCCAAAGGATCAATTAATATTATTGGGAAATATAATTGGCTTGGTTGCTATCGTTTTCATTAAAGATTGCGTAAACTTATATTTAAGTAGAAAGAAGGCTGAACAAATATCGAAAATGTCAGTTTTATGCATTGACGTGGAGAGACATGATAATACCAATGACCAGCACAGTGATGGCAATACTAATGCAAATGTCAATGACGACAACAACTGGATTACAGAAGATGAAGACGAATCTGCTCAACGATTCCCGGGGAGATATGTTGAGTGAATATTTATAGTTTAAATATAGTATTAAAATTTATTTGTACATCTTAATATTTAAGAGAAACTTAAATCATATAAAACCATAGCAGTCAAAAAAATAAAAATTAAGCCTTAATCATCATCGTAATTTTCATCCTCATCGACTTTTCTTAAAGGTGGCTCAACTGGTTCCCAAGGCTTCTTTTCTTCAGGCTCTTCTTCTTCGTCTTCCTTTTTACCCGTCACGTTAGAAGAAAACTGAGGTACTTCTGTCTTAGACTTTGAGCTTTCCTTGTCAGATTTTGGACTTTGTTTGGTAGACTTCACTTCACGTTCATCTGCCTTTGGTGTCTCAGGTTTTGCGGAGCTTGCATTGTTTGCAGCGTTAGCCAAGGAGTTTAAAGGGCTATTCTGCTGTGACTTTGCACTCTTCTTCGATTGTTTCTTCGTAACCTTAGTATCCTTTTTATCTTCTAAATCACGCTTCGTACCATTATTTTGCTGAATTGGAGGAATCGAAACACTCTTTTGTGGAGGAGAATTTTGAGGGGGAGGTAAATTCGATTGTGGTGGTGGTGATGGTGGCTTAACGCTTGTTTGATTTGGTGTATTCGTAGAAGATTGGACTTGCGATGGTGGTTGGGGAATACTTGGGAGGTATGATGATTGTGAGTTTGATTGTGAGATTCCAGGAGGCTGATGCACAGGAGGAATTGGTGAAACTGCCGGTTGGTTGGGTTGAGAGATTTGAGGTGGTTGTGGGAGTGAGTGTGGAGGAGGAGGCCCCTGTTGATGAGGTTGTAAAAGGGGTGGTTGCTGATGTAATTGTGATTGTTGTTGTGGGGGTGGTGGTGGGTGTCCTGGTAATAATTGTGGTTGTTGAGGACCTTGTTGTTGCATTTGGGTGCTTTCCAAAATCATTCCCTGTGGCAATTTCGGTTGTTGACTAACTGGTGGTGGCTGAGGTGGTTGGGTATTACCGTCTTGTTGGTATTTGATCAATTGATCCAATCTCGCCTTAATATGAGGATTACTTGGATCTAATCTCTCGGCCTGTCTGTATGCGTCTAACGCATCACTGATTTGATTGTTACAGGTCTCATACAATGTTCCTAAATCGTACCAAACCTCACTAATGTAAGGGTTCAATCTGATAGCTCTAGTGTAAGCATCTAAAGCATCTCTATATTGCGAAATTTGATAATACAAAACACCAATCGAACACCAAAATGTAGGGTTTCTGGAGTCCCTGTTGACTGCCTGTTGGAAAGCCTCATAAGCAGCATTGAAATCCCCTCTTATCATATGAACTCTACCAAGGTAGTACCATGAGTGGGCATCGGATTGGTCTATCTCCAAAGATTGTAATAAGTACTTTAAAGCAATATTTAAGTCTTGTTGGAAAGGTTGTTGATTTGAGCTTCCTGATGGGGTAGATTCTGCTTGGGAGTACAAACAACCTAATTGTTGTAACACCTTTGCATGTTGAGGGTTTACTTGCAACACCTTTTCGTAAGCTTCTTTGGCCCCATTCCAATCCTTTTGCTGTTCCAATACGGAACCAATTTGGAACCAGACGTCCGGTTGTGTTAATGGATGTGGTGGGTTACTTAAGATATACTGGAAGCACTCAAGGGCAGATTGTAATTTACCTTGATGTTTATAAATAATCCCCAATCTAAAATAAATTTCATTGGATTTGTCGAAGTTAGGGTCCAATTCTAAAACCCGAACAAAGGCCTCTTCCGCATATTCTAATGAACCATACCTGTCGTATAAAATACCAATTCCGTGCCATAACTTAGGAACGTTTGGATTGTCCAAGTAATATAAGGCTCTTTGATACGCCGCATATGCCCTTTGCAAATCATCCAACATCAAGTAACAGTGTCCTAATAACCCCCAAGTTTCACCATTCTCTGGATGGAAGTTCAAAGCTTGTTCGTACAACTCTGCGGCCTTGAAAAAGACATCCTTAGACCTATACATGTTGGCCAACTTAGTTAAGATCTCCGGGTTGTTAGGTGAGTGTCTCAAAGCAGAGTCGTAAGAAGCCAACGCCTTCTCAACGTCTCCCAAACTCTCTGCCAAGGATCCAATCGCAAGCCATGTTCCTGCCGTAGTCTCCATTAAAATATTCGACGGATTAGTAGGGGGTGCCATAGGCTGGGGTGACAGAACTGGCATCGATCCATTGGCTTGTTTGTGACCATTATTGCTCATGGCCATTTGTACGGGAATACTCGTTGCCATATTGCCCTATTGTTTGCTCTCTTATTGTTGTGGTATGATAATTAACCAAATTCTTCAAAATAAAATCACAAAAATTTTCACTCCTAATTGTGTTGAAATGTTTATGTCCAACGTTAAAATACGTTTCTAATTATAACCGAGGCAAAAATACCTATACAATGCTCAAATACTTTCAATCTTGTATCTGATACGCTAGTTACTACCTATGTGGTTTCAAACTGGCTTATAAGTTAATAGTTGGTTGTTTTTATGGTTTTGCCATCTAATTATGGAAAAATAAACTAGTTCTGGCAAAAGAAGTACAAAATTCACCAAGACGTACGATTTATGTGGAAAAAAATTCATCCTTTTCGCACCCCCTGTTTTTGCGGCTTAAAATCACTGGGTTTACCCGTATTTTGTATGTGATTCTTAAGGTTTTCGTATATACGCTAAAACAGGGGGTGCATAAAATTATTTGCCATAGAATAAATTACGGGTTGTCTATGTAAACCATATGACCAATTTATTATAATTGACATATCGAATTCATGTATCGTATCGTACAGAATATTGCATACAAAATGATATATATATATCATACATATTAGATAACTATGTATATGTAGAAGGATGTATAATGTTTTAATTGCTACGCTGGCAGAAGCGATAACAAAGCTAGTGGGAGAATTTTATCAATGAGCGATTTCGTGACGTGCGCTTCGAGAATAGCCGGAGTGATGTTCTGGCACACAAAAAAATATTCGCCGCTAACTGTTTTAGCACGTGACTCGACTCGGGGCGACTCTTGAGCCTTCTCTACGGCAAAACGTTTAGAATATGATGAAGGAAGGGTTTAGGCAACTGTGGAAATGGAGAAGTGTACGACAATGATAGAGTCTATAGCTTCAGTTTCAGAGCCTTGAATGAAGAGTTGAAGCCTAGCAACTCGTTAATATCTTTGGTCCAGTCATTCTCGCTCCGGGCCACACACCATATACCCTTTTGACAAAGATCTTGCTTACTTGAAGGTGTAGAATCAGTAGAGTCATTTTTATCCTTTTCGGTTGCGGAGCCTGAAACAGCGTCTGAATGCGAGTTTCTTGGAAGAGCAGTATCATTCTCTCCTGCCACATGTATTTGATCACCTGGCTGCAAATCCTGCTGCAGTATTCCATCTATGTTCAATTTTATCGATGCATTTCTATTCTTGTCGGACAACTTGATCATGATATGGGATGATGCAGGTAGAATCAACGGTCTGAACGACAATGATCTTGGGCAGATTGGAGTGAGTATTATGCAAGGGACTAATGGGTGGGTGATTGACCCTCCAGCAGATAATGAATAAGCAGTAGAGCCTGTTGGAGTAGAAAACACGAGTCCATCACCTGTAGTGGTAGTCAAGAATTCGTTATCTATGTATATATCTAATGAGATAAGATTTGGCTGGCTGCCTCTGTGCAAGGAAATATCGTTCATAGCATGCAACATAGTGGTTACTTTTTCCTGGGTGGAGGTTCCCGACTCGGATCGTCTGATATTCTTAATGGGTGTAGTGTCAGTTATGGGTGTGTCAGTGGAGTCATTTAGAGACTTCCGTACAACATGGCACTCCAATCTGTGTCTATGCAAAGCCTTAGCTCTTGACTCATATACCATACGAAACGATTCACTAAATGTTCTGAAGTCAAACGGCAACAAAAATCCTAATGTCCCCAATGCGAAACTCAATACCGGTGGAACATTAGCATTCAGAAATGTACTTACAGCCCTTAAAATTGTTCCATCGCCTCCTAATGTTACTATCAAATCAGTCTTGTTGACAATTTCAGATAACTCACCTGTGTAGATGACATATTTGGAATCCAGAGAAAACTTGGGGCTCTGCTTTGTCAAGATGTTAGTGACTGAACCTCCGGTATTAGTTTCGTGTATTATTTCATCGGCGACGTCTTCACTAACAATGACATTAACTGAAGGGTAATTATCGTGAATGTGAGTTATGAATCTTACCGTCGCATCTCGAACATCTTGGTTCCACGGCTTTTTGACAACATAAATATTCTCCAAAGGTGTGTTCCAAATTATATTGCTTAGCTGGGAGTTTGGAGAACGAACAAATTCTGGAAATGTGCTGTTCCGTAATGCTTTGCATGATTTAACTGTTATAAGGTCGTTACTCATTACTATGTCACTTCTTTTCATTGAAGTAGACGAAATATTTCTTGAAAAATTCAATTGTCCTCTATGAGCCATTCGTACTTGATTGGCAATGAATGAACACTGTGGTATTTTCCATGGCTTGATCATAGTCAACAAAATTATCTTAAGTTGTGTGAACTCTGTTTATCTTACCTTGAAAAATTAATTTCTCGTCAAAATTCGTTTACTCAAAAATACACTTATTATAACAACTTCAAGCACGTATGACTGTTAATTATTGTATTGAAATATATATATTAGAATAACCTCTTTAAAAATTTAATACTTAGTATCGTTTTATAAAGGTCATGTGATCATCTGTTGATAAGATATAACTATTACGTACCTGCAATTTACTACAATTTGTTCATCTATTTTCGTGTTTTATTATTAATTACAAAAAAAATTGGACTTAATTTACATAAGGCCTACGGCGGCCTATCTACAAATGCTTCAGTAATAAAAAAAAAAAAGGTGAAGCGATCAAGCATTATTCTCGTTTGAGTTTAACTCGTTTATCTCTTTCAATTCTTCATCAGTGAGCATTTTTTCATCTTCATTAGATTTTTCTTGTTTTTCAGAATTGGCTGTAGTTTCTAATTCGGTAGGTTTAGATTCAGACGCAGATTCAGACGCAGATTCAGACTTACTGAAATCCTGGATGTCCTTACTACCAATATCTTTATCTTCTTCTTCATAGAATTCATTATCCGGTTGAGTTATTTCATCTCTAGCTTGTTGAGAACCGCCCTTGGTGTCTATAGCCTCTTGTGTATCCTCATCGACATCACCCAAGTCTTCAGCATCATTAGGAACGTAATTCATTTGAACAGATGGTGCGTGCTTAGTATTTTCCAAATTAGTCAAAATATTAGTTAATATTTTATTTAAAAATTCAGGAGAATTTGCATTGTACATATTGGATGGTCTGACATCCAATTTGTAGTCAGGACCATAATACTCATAGTATTCATTATATGGCAATTCACTTGGTAATACCACGTTGTTCAACAAACCCGCTTCGAAAGACCAAGTTCTAGCAACGTTTCTCATTGTATAACCACCACCACCAACAACCATCATTGGCACGTTGAAGGATTTGACAAAATTAATACAGTTAGCATGACCAGACATTGACAAATTGAAGCATCCTAATCTATCACCACTCAATGAATCTCCACCACATTGTAAAACAATGGCGGAAGGTTGATACCATTCCATAACCTTACTGATTACTGGTTCGAAAATGGATTTATATGTAGCATCGTCGATACCATCTCTTAAGGGCACATTAATAGCATGATATTTACCTTTTCCAACACCAATATCTCTCAATTCACCAGTACCAGGGAAAAATTCACCGTACTTGTGAAAAGAACAAGTCATGACTCTATCTGTTGTATAGAACGCCTCTTCCACTCCATCACCATGATGGACATCAATATCAATATACAAAACTCTAGGGTGGTATCTTAGTAATTCAATGATACCTAATACGATATCATTCAAGTAACAAAACCCAGAAGCTTCCGACTTTTTAGCATGATGTAATCCACCTGCATAATTAATAGCAATGTCACATTTTCCTCTATTTAATCTGGCAGCACCTTCCATTGAACCACCCCCTGAAATACCACAATATTCAAATAGCCCGTCAAAAACTGGACAATCATCACCAACATTGAATTTAATCTGCTCTTTAGCAAACATGTCTAAGTTGTCAGGAGAAACACGACTCAAAAAGTCAATATATTCATCAGTATGAAACTGACACATTTCTTGCTTGGTGGCAGGTTTTGCACGATAAATTTCCATCTTTTTGTATAATCCGTAATTCATAATTAAAGAATGTGCCATTCTTATACGATGAGGCTTCATTGGATGCCCAGCACCATAAGCATAGTTTCCCACATCAGCATCGTAAAAATATGCTACTCTCTTCTTTTGAGTAGGATCGACCTTCAAATCGTCAATGGTAATTGAACATACATTGTTGTAATCACTCGTGTTTCTATATTTCAAAAGTTGATAAAAATATATATTGAGTCCCTCTTTCTTTTCTGTTTTCTCACGTTCTTAATTTGAAATTATAAGCAGGAAGAAAAATTATTTGATTACTTATACGAACGATTACCGTCTGCTTTTAATATAGTATGTAACAGTTAGATAAATTGGTAATTCAACTTTAAGTGAAATGTTCATTATAGACTTCCTGAGAAGTCTAAAGGTTTACGCAAAAGTTACCCGCACTCAAATGTAAGAACACATATATAATTATCAAGCGTATATAACTTATTCTATAGTACAAACCAAACCATTCAAAAGAGGACTGGTATAGGTGGTTTATGCTGCTTCCCTTTCCATCCTTATTCTGTTTTTGTAATCCGCTAATTGTTGATTTAGCTGATCCTGTAATTGCGCATTATAACACCATCTATCGTAAACATCATGATCAATTTCAAAGTTTATGCCATTTTCTAATCGGGCATCAATAGACTTATTTGTAACAGTAATTGGTAATAGCCAGTAGTACCATCTTGGCCCCATTATGCTTTTCCAGTTACGCCCACATCCCAAATCGAAAATATTTCCTAGTTTCTTCTTTTTTCCCGAACCATCAAATTCATACTGGAAGCTTTTTCCGTTCCTATCATTCTTGAAGTTATATCTGTTCTCCTGGAACTCTATAGTTGTTTTATTTCTGAAAACTAAATATAACAGGAAGGCCAGAAATCCACCCACTGTAATGAAAAATGCCAAGCTTAACACGAACAAAAATACTAAATTCAACGACAAATACAGATCGTTATATTTTTCTTCAGCAAAGAATTTCCAAAGAATCGAAATACTTACCAAGAAATCAAATCCTGAGTATGCTGTAACGTAAATAAGAAACTGTGCAAAGAATTTATGGTTATAAAACCCCACGCATGTAGCAAACCAGGGACAATGGTGGTCCATTCTTAAAATACATCTGTTACATGTAGAGCAATGGTGACATCTATCTGGTTTCCATACACTGCATTTCGTACAATATCTGTATGACGACTTATTATTCTTCAACATATGCAAAGTCATATACTCAGAAGGTGGTTGCTCAGTTTCAACACTTGTAGTATCGTCAACTCCCTCAGCATTTGCAAGAAGTGACGCTGACGTATTCATATTGTCATTTGTATCATAGGGGTTGGCAGAATTATATTTCGGTTTTGACAACAGTAAAATATTACGGATTCTTAATTCTTCAAAATCTGATGGCGAGCCTGGTCCAGCACTTAACACTTTAAAATAGGTATATAAACATAATACGTATAGTATGAATCCTGTTAAGCCAATGGCGACAGCAAATATCGACGTTCCTTGTGTAGTCATTAAGGTGTTATAACATCCATGTACAATCAAAGCGTATACTGACCATGTTAAAACTGATGTGCAAAATACCTTAGGAAACAATGTAGCCAATGTACAACAAAATGACTCTATAGACATAATCCAAGGAGTATGGCGGATCATTATCCGTGGATGAGATATTAACATTGATGGTAGTACGATAATAAAAACGTATAACTATCGCATGCTGGAATTTGAGATTTAGATTACATCGCATTTCGTTCCATAATATATCTATATTGTATAATACTTGATCTATATAATTTTCCGATCTATATATATTTATTGATTCTTCTTAGTAGATGGAGTCTTTTTCATACTCATTTTAACTAACGCTTCGTACCCAATGCCGCCAAATACTAATCCAACGCCACACCATTGTAAGCTGTTTAATTGGTGACCAAACAAGACAACACTCAATATCATACTAATCATTTTTCTGGTAACTGTAGAAGTGATAAGAATTAAGGAATCAAACTTTTCTAAGATAACAAAAACAAACACTTGACCTACTGAACCTAAAATTGCAAATTCCAAGATATTAATCATGACTTGAGGGTAATGATGGACAAAGTTGACAGTATATGTAATTTCAGACTGATATTTGAAAATGAGCGCATAAGCTAATGTATTTATAAAAATGAATGCATTCAAGATACACATCAAGTATGCCCCCGTTAACTTTGTATGTTTGTTATTAGGTGTCGACCCTTTCAATTTAAATAACTGGTCTTGGGTAGAATTGGTTAACCCATCCAATAGCATGGAACCTATTAATTGAGCCATGCCCAAGGCAGTTTTTCCATCACTAATATCAGCTTTGCTCTTTGTTGAAGAATGAGATAATGTGAATATTATCACACCAAGTGTAACCGATCCTGCTACAGCGCATTTGTATAATGGAAACTTAGTACGATAAAGCACAAAATGAACTAGCATTACTGGAATTAACTTACATGACTTTGCAAGCAAGTATGCCAAATAATCAACATGTTTTAATGATTCGTAACCCAAAGGAGATGATAAACTTGATGTAAGCGATATTATAACGAACGATTTGAAGAATTTCAACGCAACGGGCTTTTCATTTTGGGTAAAAATGCTTAATGGATTCGAGCGGGATGAAACTAGGGAATATATAAGCCCAACGATAGATGCAAATAAGGCTTGTATAATATTTATCACCAACGGAGCCTTGAAAAAATCTGGACTACCTGTATCTGGATTCGATCCATACGGTTTTGTACTAATCCTCTCTTGCAAAACCGACCATGTAAGGAATGATGCATAAAGCCCCAAGATGCAGACTGTTAGAGTTAAAATCAGACCACCTCCTTCTTTCTTCATTTGCCTTTTATAATCTGAAATACAAGAAGAGAAGTCTGTAAGATCTATTTTGTTTTAAGTAGATCGAAAAATTGTCGTTTCGCGTATTTTATTTATACTTTGTATTTAAGTAATTTCTTTCTTTTATTTGATAGAACTAAATACAATATTTATTAGCTACGGCCGAAAATACCAAAAAACCCACTTTTCTTTTTATTAGGATCTTCTTTATCATTAGTGGCATCTGATGTAGCAGAAGCAGCGGAATTGGAGTTATTATATGACGAAGAGCGGCCCATACCGTAATTTATGTAGTTAAACCCAATATCAAATAAAACGGGTTTACTCAAAACAGGAGCAATTGAAAAATCTTCGTTAATATTGGCAATGTTATCCAAAGTTTCATTGGAAACTGGAAATTTGTTCATATTTTCAATGGCGTAATTACTCTGGTTCAAATTCTTAGATAAGTCAACTGAGAATTGTGCCAATATTTGAGCTTGAAGCACTTGAGAAGGTAATTGCTTTTTGAATTTTTCAAATTCACCATTGTTGCTAACGTCGTACGGAAATACATCAATTTTATAGAACTTCTCACTCGAGGACGATAAACTAGTATCCACATGGTCAAATATCTTCAATGCTTCTGGGAACTTATTATTAAGAGCGAACGACCTAGCTAAGACAGTCGATTTTTTTGCGATGAAATACTTCTCCAAATTATCTAAAGATTCGTGTAAATCCTCATCATTATAAACACCTGGCAAGTCCTTTATTTCTTGAGTAGTGGTAATTATTGTACCGTATAATCTAATGATATCCTTATTAAACTCTAATTTCTTTAAAGCAAAAGCATTATCACCTTGAGATGACAATTGATCAATGATCAACAAATCTCTTTTCAATCTAGTAAACAATAAATTGTAATTGATATACGTCAATACAATGGCTCTGTCTTGAACCTTTTCAAGATCGTCTTCATCTTTGTTTTTGTCCATATCATTTGTGTGAATTTCTAATAACTCAGACCATCCGGATAATAATACATCAAACTGATTAGCATCGTTGAAGTTTTTCCAATTTGTTTCATCATCATTAGTTAATTTCATGATTTTGTAAGCGAGCTCATCATTATATAAAGTTGCTTCGTGATCTCTCCATTGGACTGACTTGATTAATTCAGTTGATGAGGACACTTCTGAAACAGCTTCAGGATCTATTCCAGCAATTATTTCGATAACCGGTTGTAAATATGGTAATTTGTTATCACGGCAATGCTTACGTGATACAGTTTTTAAATCAGTTGTAGTGGAGTAGGCAGTATCATCTTGAGAAATAGCTAACGCTAACGAAGGATCTACTAATGTTTCAGTAATTTCACTAATCAAGGTTTTTTTGAATTGAATAGATTCTTCCTGTTCCTCGTCAACGTCCATTTTACTATCTTCTTGAGAATATAAGAAATCTAAAGCGCATTTAGCGATGGAAAATGCATTCAATGCTTGTGGCCATTGTTTTTTATTGACAGATAGATTTCCTTGAATCAAGGCAGCATAGATGTAATATTCAACCTTCTTATATTCATCCTTTTCATTTGCAGTGATATCTAATAACTTTTTTGAACTAGATAATGACTTCTTAATCCTACTTATCATAAGATTTCTGTAAGAAGAAGCATTGTCATTGCTAATTTCCAATAAACTTTTAATTTCCGAGGAATATAAACTATCTCTTTCCGCAGTTAAAAGTAAAACCAAGCCAAATCTTTCATCTCTATCGTAGTCTTCTGATGAGATTTTGGATATTTTTTCTTTCTTCTTATAGTCTTTGGTATCTGGAGTTATAAGATCCAATTCATGACGCAATTTAAGTAACCTTTTATTGAGCCTCTTTCTTTGTTTATGGTAATCTTCTGAGCTAGAAAGATATGCGCTCATACGAGCTCCCAATGTAGCATTAAGAGGGTATTCCATTGTGGTTAATTTCTTCAATGAACCTTGCATTAATCAATTCGATAGTAGATTCTTGTACTGGACGTAACAAAATGAGTTTTTTATCGCACACACGACTAGAATAATATAAATTGCAAAATGTTAGCTTTAGCATGTAAAAGACTCTTGACGATTCAAAGTATAACTAAGAAACTAATATAAATGGAATTGTATTTCCAAACCCGAAATAAGGAGGTATAAAAAGATAACTTCTTGATGATTAAAATAATTATAAATTG
>NW_015385513.1:0-46384 GCF_001447935.2 Debaryomyces fabryi
ACTTTAATATGTCCAAACCGAAAGTTCTTGTTGTTGGATCTGGTGGTGTGGGTGCCATCGGTGCCTTATGCTTATCTCTTAATGGCAAGGCAGATGTAACTCTAGTGGTCAGATCGGATTATGCAGAAGTCAGCGAGAGTGGGTACACTATTACATCTGTTACTTATGGCGAACACAAAAATTGGAAACCACATCACATAGCCAGATCTGTGGCGGATGCATTTGAGAGATTTGGTGAATTTGACTTTGTTTTATTGACTACCAAGAATATTCCTGACGGTCCTGTGACATGTGAAGATATTATCAGGCCTGCAGTTACCTCTAAGACTGTAATTATTTTACTTCAAAACGGGCTTGGTATAGAGAAACCCATGATTGAGCAGTTTCCACAAAATATAATTTTAAGTGGTGTTTCATTAATTGGATCTAGTAATATCAATCGTGTTGTCTGTAACCTGCTTAAAGACCAAATTTATCTTGGGGCTTGGAATAACCCAAATATTGAAAACCATGAAGAGAAAGAGCAATATGCAATTCGTGAGTTTACTAGAATATACAGTAATGACAAGTATAATAAAGTCTTTTTTGACGGGAACGTGGAAAAGACAAGATGGGAAAAATTGCTCTATAATGCAGCTCTTAATTCTACTACTACTATTGTCAATTTAGACGTAAGTAGGTGTCAAATTGCGGGTGCAAATGATGAACTCTTTAGGCCTGCAATGAGAGAGATTGTAGCTATTGCAGCCAGTGAAGGCGTTGAGATATCTCCAGAAACTATTGAGAAATTCGTTCATATTAGTGATGGCCAATTTTACAGTCCTTCAATGTGCGTGGATGCGAGAAAGAAGCAGTTGTTTGAATCGGAAATTATTTTGGGAAATCCTTTAAAGATTGCAAAAGCAAATGGAGTAGATGCACCTGTATTGAGGACTTTATATACCCTATTATCAATGGTTCAATTTAGAATTAAAGAAGAAAAGGGTATAATCAAAATCAATGAAAGCGAATATAAAAAATTGAATTCAGACTGTTACCCAGATATGCTCAAGAAGTAGACTTTTATAAATTAAACATATACATAGACATTGCAATTTGAAATAAATATACTTATTAACACCAAGTAAAAACTGGTGGCTTGTTTTTAACTTTTTCTAGCCTTTCAATCACTACCATCTTTGTATTTGTCCCACCTTCATCAATATTATTATTTCTTTGGTCATCATTGAAATTCATATTATATTCAAACCCAGACATGTTGAAATGTGGTTCGCTTTTGGTAGTACGAATACTACTATTATCAGGTAATAGGGGACTCATTTCATTAGGTTCCAAATCATTCAACATATTGAGCTTAGGAGCATTGTTGGCTATAGATGGCTTATTATTCAAATCATAAATGCTTGTTTGCATTGCATTTATCATTATATCCGAATCCACCAGTTCTGGAATATTCATCTCATCATCACGGATTAACAATGTCTCCCTCCTGGTCAATTCTAGAGGTCCAGCATGGCTCAACTTCAATACTTCAACAACATTAAATGCTTGACCTTTCAATACTGATAACTGCTTTTTCCACATTCTTTCTTTGAAGTCAGCATCTTGCATGAATACTTCTTTCAACTTTTTGACAGTCATTTCCCACCAAGTTATAGACGTTAACAATGGCAAGTAGTGATTTCTAGTTTTCATTGAGAAAGGCTGACCGATTATAGATAAGGGTAAAAATAACCACCCAAATGGGAAAGATCTCCATTCATCAGGATGCTTCCAAGGAAATGCCAAACCCGAATCAATAGCTCCAATCTTTATAATAGGTGTCATTTTTCGTTGAGATTTACTACGTTTAATTTCAATCCATTGAATTTTTATCATCCAGTTATCTAAACCTCGATCTGTATTCCTCATTATGTAGTCTAATATTACCAATTTTTCTAATTCTTCTCTAAATTGTTGCAAGGTCTTCTTATTCCATTTAAAATGTGAATCTAAAATACTTTCATTATGTCTAACCAAGATCTCACATTCTTCAGGTAATCCAGATATTTCATTAGGAATAGGAAAGTGCTGGAACCATACTTGGGCTTCCATATATCCTTTCAAAAAGCACTGGAATGAACCAATTTTTGGAGACAATTTTGAATAAGCTCTGTGTCTATCCCAGTATGAATAATAAAATGAGCTTGACTTCAAATGTATGATTTCCGTATGTGGTACAATGAAGGATAACAATTGCTGATCGAGTATACTGGCAGCAGCTTCACTAACGTACCCCAAGTTTGGAATAAGACAAGACCGTCCAAAAAAACAAGGAAAAAATGTTCTGTGTAACCATTTTGTCCACTTAGGAGATAATGGTCCATAAGGTTCTTCATCTTTTGGTTTGAATATACCTGCCCTGTATATTTCTTGAGAACCTTCATAAACCCTCCTATTATATATAAAGTAGCTACCTGAAGAACCTTGGGAAATACGATTCGGCTTAAAACCGTCCAATTCGATTAGATCTGTAACGCTAATTACTATATTTGAAAAATCGTCCTTATTCAAATAATTATCAGGATATTTACTTTCATTAAGATCTTCATCGATTATTCTTTGCCAGTGAAATATGTATTCGCTTTGGCTTTGGACAGGTCGTATATTTTTCAATGGTTTGAAGACAGAATACTCTATCTTATAAGATGGTATATATTCTTCTTTCTTTGACTTACCGTTGGATATTGGCGAATACGCCCATTTTGCAGCGGGAATAATATAGCTTTTAGTGAATTTGTTAAGTTGACTAATAGAAGTCTCTGAAGACCTGCTATAGAACGGTTGTGATTTACTTCGTATTAATTTCTTTTGAGGGGACGCCATAGTTAGTTTCTGCAATCCATCCCGTGAAGATTGTTTTGATATATTATTGGAAGATGGGTAAACAACTGAGTCTAAATTAGGCACATATTGAAGTATGCTAGAGTCATAACTTGAAATTGTTTTTAGGTGATTATTGCTAATGGGAGATTGTTGTTGATCTTTAGGTGGGTTAGAATCCTTAATGTCTTCAAGGTGTTGGAAACCCGAAATTTCATTGTTTTCAGCTAGATTCTTAGGGTTTTCAGAATAATCATCGTTCTTTGTCATTGACACAATTACAGAAGGAATGCCAAAGCTGTTTAATGGGAGAGTTTATTTTTCTATAGACTGACATAACGATAAAAATCGGAACCCGTGCTAATGCTAAGAAATCCTCGATAAGGATGTATTATACAGTATGTACATAATCAAAATAGGATATTTATTAACGAAATAGTATTTAAGAAAATTGGAAAATTAAACGTAAGAAAGGATAAAACATAATGGGGTAGTATATAAGATAATGAGAATTATAGGTACTAGAGAAGTAAAAATTTAAATGATCTAAGTTTGCATGACGATTTCTTTAGATTAACAATAAAGCACCACCAAAGACTAATGTTTGCAAGTAAAGTAAGCATTTGACAATTGGAATATTCGAGTTTTGTTGTAAGCTAATTGAACCAGAATTTGAGGAAGATGTAGGGCTATTTTCTTTGTTATTGCCGTACATAGATATGGTTAAGGCTTTTTTGTCAGATTTGGAGGAAGTTGAAGTAGCTACTACGGCCTTTTCTTTTTTAGTTTGCGAAGCAGTTTTAGTAGAAGAGGCTTTATTTGAAGATGATGGGAATACTTCATTGTTTAATTCTTCGAAGAGTCCGTCATTTTCTAAATCTTTAATGATCTTCTTGACTGCTCCGGAGTATTTTCCTAAGGAGCTACCGAAATCGAGGTTGCCACTTAAAACCTTTGCAATGAGGTTTGTAATTGCCTTAGGATTGCTAACAGCAGTACCAACAATAGCAGTGATATTAAGAGAGCCACTTAATTTAACAGCTCCTGTATCATATACGTCTTTTATCAAATCAGCAGTCATATTTTGGTAGCTTTCATCGGCTATGAATCTTTTGATAGTGTAAACTGCTACTTCAGTGTCATTTAATGCATTGACAATATCAGCAAATGTATTTCTGAAAATCTTTGATCCTAGAACAGTTGAAAGAGTGTTTTCGGCAAATGTTGCAAGACTACCGCTATAATCTGCTCTTTTTTCAATACTTCTCTTTTGGAAAACGCTATGGATAAGGTACGAGATGACGAACATATTTGGTCTGACAACTCTTTCGATTAATTTGGTTAATACTGGTCTGTAGTCATCATCCAATAAAATACCATCTAAAATGGAAGTAAGCAACCCTGATTCTTTAACAATATCGAGGAGGTCGGTAGTATTTAAGCCAGAGGTCATTTTAGTTAATTTTGATAAATCCAATGAACTTCCTGAAGAGTTAAGAAGCTTCCCGGTTTGATTAGCAAGGAACTGGATTCTGGATGGATGTCCAGCAACAGCATCTAAGGCTTCCCATATAATGCCAGAATTATTAACAAGTAAGAGAATCTTCTCAATGGATTTTTCATCTCTCTTTTGTATGCCATCATTTTCGTAGAAACCCTCGAAATATTCTTCCAATCCTCTTTCTTCAATTAAATCCTCTAAATATAATCCCAAGTCAAATTCAGAATCATCAACAGGGGAAGCATATGGCAAGGCAGATACAAACGCTGCAAACATGCAACAGAATGAAAAAATGGTATACAATCTCATGGATAAATGCTAATAGTTAACGAATTAAGTTTAAACCTCCTTTTAAACAAGTGTTGAATGGAAAAGAATCAAAACTTTTATAGGTAATTTCTATTCCACATATATTCTCTCAGATCGTTGTAATTCATCTTTCAATCTTGGACAATTCCAAACAAAATGGTTGTAAAAATTACTTAATTAGTTATATTAACTTCAAATTTCCCTTTTGGGTATATTGATTAATGGAAGCATTTTCTATTTCCTAATTAGGCAATGATATATTACAAGGATTTGCTACCCATTTTATTTTATGCATTACACTCTATTTCTTTCGTTTTCAAGAAAGTTACATACATTTCAACAGCTACGTAGTTCAAATAACTATTCTAAGAATTTGAAAACAACTTATTCATTAGTACGATTCCTATAGGTATAACATTATGATTGAGACAACCTCCCCATACAAGCAAGTTTTACGAACCAATTTTACGCATGCTAATGCATTAGCTTACGCATATGATCTCAGGAAAAAAGATTTGCGATTGCCTAAAACGGCAAATGAGAACAAAAATGTGAGGGAAAGCATAAACACATGCTTTAATACTGTACATAGTGCATAATAAAATATTTCCAAAAACAAATAACAAAAATGGCATTTCTCCTCTTGGTAGAAACTAGCAAATAACAAACTTATATGGTTGAAGATCTCAGTTTTCAAAAAAAAAAATATTAGTATAATCTATTAAGTTCTCTATAGTTCTCTATTAATTTAGTATTTTGCTAGCAAGAAAACTATTATATCAGTGATAGCGTATACCTTATTACTTGAAAATAATATCAGATAGATAAAGATCATGAGGTTGTCAAGGATAATTTTGACATGTATGCCTTTAATGCCAGGCTTAACTCAGGCTATTACACCGAATTCAGAAGTGTACGAAGTGGACAACAAAGAAGAAAGATCATTAGAGGACATATATGAGGATTTTCTGCTGATTGTTGATTCGCAAGTCAACAAAAGAAGTGACAGTTCTAGGGTTGATCAGTTGGAGCAAATTCTCTTAAAAGTAAATGAGTCAGGAATAATAATGGATGTTTTGAATGAGATTGCTGGTTCTAAGGCTGAACAGAATACCTTGGTCAACATGACCACAGATATGATCAAGAATGGGGGTGGATCATTCGACGGTATTCAGATAGAATTCAACAAAACTAATATACTTAATGCTGTGAAAAGTTCAGGTATAATAAACTCAACACTTGACGGCTTGCTTTTGAACGACCAAAATAGAGAAATTCTTGCAGATCGTACGGGGCATGTTCTCAGCAAATATGCCTACGTATCCAAAATATTGGCAGACATAGGAAATGGTCAAGAACCAACTGTTGAATATATTGCAAATACAGTCAAACACTACAAAACCAAGAATCCTAAATACCAATACATGAACGAGGGTAAGCAAATTATTTTAGGTGCTAGGGCTGATGACTATTCTGGATCAGCTCAGACATTCTTAAACAATCTTATCAATACAGTTGTGAGTTCTGATTTAGTGTCAGGTTCTGCAGAGGATTTTTTGATTGCATTAAACAGAACAGGAATCGCTGTGTCTATTGCAATGCAGGTTGTAGAAACTCCTAAAATCACAGAAATGGGAACGTACATTATCGGCCAGTTATATGCTAATGGTGTTTTTGACAATCTTGACACCAATAAATATTTTCAAGAGGCTAAAAAGAAAAATATTTTATCCGACAGTTTACAAAAAGTTTTAACAGACCCAACATATTCACCTGCATTAGCAAAGATTTTTAAGCAAATGGAAGACAACGGTGTCTTCGTAGATATCCAAAAGAATCTTTACGGCCATACGTGATTTGACTTGATTGTTAAATAGATCGCTCATTATTTATTCTCTAGTCCGCTATAATATATCCGTTTTATACCTAATATTCAATTCTCTAATAAAAAGAGCATAAAGTTATTCAAATTTTGTAGTCTTAATTATATACAAATAATATGCAGAACATATGTAAATGAATTTAAATTATAGCGAATAAAACAATTCATACAAGTAAAGAAACAAACATATATTTTTAAACAAAAAAATTTATTAACAAAAATTTAGTAACCTTTTAGAAACCCAAAGAATTCATAATACCATATCCTAAAGTCACCACACAAATATAAGCAATCAACGATGCAGGTACACCTCGAGTGATAAATGTATTCACCGTTATGTAAGGTTTTCCTACTTCGTCAGTCATACCAATTGCCGTAACATTCGGGAATCCCGAAGTTGGCAAACCCATAGCTGCAGATGCAATTAAAGCAGTACCCATAACCAAGATTAATGGATGAGGATGTGGTAATTTATCACCAACTTCTTTAACTAATGGAACAATAATTAATGCTGCAACAGTGTGAGAAACAAAAGTTGCTACAACTAAAATTAAAATACCAAAAATAATAAGAATAACAAATACATTGAAATGCTCAATCTTATGTTGTAATGCAGTAGCAATAGTAGCTAATAATCCTGAAGAACTAACCGCTTTTCCTAATGCAAGACCACCCATAGCTAACAAGATGATACTCCAAGGAAAATTATTCAAATCTTCCTTCTGTAATAGACCTGTTCCGAAGAATAAAACAATTGGAATAATTGAAATAATTCCAGACTCACCAAAAACGCCCTCTATTTCGGATAAAACACACCACAATATGATAGTTGTAACAGTGACAATACTGATATAGATTTGTTTTGTTGTGAATTTTTCTTTTATTGGTTTGTAGGCCATGATCTTGACAGTATTAATTTTAAATGTCAATATTAATTCAACCCAAATCAAAATCATAGCAAGAATTGAAACAGGTAATGCAACAGCGAACCATTTTCCCCAACCAGGATTTGGATTCATTGATTCAATAGCAACCATATTTTGTGGGGATGCAATTGGAGAAGCCATACCGGCAACATTTGAAGCTAATGCAATACCCAAGACTAAAGCCTGCGCAAATGGGGACTCAGTAGGTAACGTTCTTAAAACAGGTTGAATCAAAGAATAACATAAAACAGGAGCAGCAACATTGGAGATCCACATGGATAAGAATAATGAAACACTCATGATTGAGATTAACACATTTCTTGGCTTAGTTCCTGCAATCGCTAAAATGTAGGAGGAAATTACTTTAGCAATATTATATTTGGATAAAGCTGCAGCTAATGTAAAACCACCCATCAAAAGCATAATAACCGAAGACCACATAGTACTAAGGATATATTTGGAAGCATCAGGTCCTGACATTGCTGTACCATCATCATCTTTCAAAACTTTACAAGTAACAACCAATAAAGGCACTAACATAGAAGTGATATGTAATGGAAGTGCTTCCGATGCCCAAAGCATAGCTGACACAACCAAAACCGCAAGACAACGATGCTGTTCGCGATCATTAAATGTTTTGACACACATCAATACCACGAAAGTAATAATGATAACAAGAAGCTTGATGATCTGCCATGTTAATAAGCTAGATGGAATAAGTATATTAGTGTATCCAAAGATATTCAAACCAAAAGGGAAATTTAATCTGGTCCAATTTAAATGCATTAAGTTGATAGAACCTTCATCTCCCATTTTGTTAGACCTGGTAGCCTCATTGTCTAGATGTAAATTATATGATTTCTTTTCTAAAGAAAGCAAATCTTTCCAAACGGTATTACGCTCCCAAACTATATGTTCACGCAAATGGGATCTTAAATCTACTCTAACATTCTCCAAATCTTGCTTTGTAGTTCTTGTTGACAAGTTTCCAGACAAAAAGGAATAAATAACGACAATTTGATTAAGTTTATTATCGACGCCCGTCAATGTCTCTGGTGTGAATGTTCTTGAGGCACTAGGCAAGAAGTTATCAATGAAGTCTCTTTTGATTGCGTAATTACATGTCTTGTCGAACTTTTTGGTAATCTTAGTAAATCCAATCTTGTTTAATTCAATGAAAGATTTTAACTCAGATAGAGCAATGAACAAACTGATAGATTTTCTTTTCAAGGTAATTTGCTTTTGCTGTTTAACGTTGAAGTCAGTATGGTTTAATAAAGCAGAATTCTGACTATGTGTCTCATCATCATCATCATCATCATCATCATCCTCATCATCATCATCGTCTGAATCTCTTTCTACTTCAATTACTCCGCCATTTTGCTTTTCAAACCCATGACTTTCATAGTCATGAGAATTGGAAGCGACTCTTGAAACAGGTTCTCTATTGCAATGTTCAGGACAAAAATCATGCTGGTATGCCTGAGTAGTCTTGAATAACTCATCAATGTCTATATGGTTACTTTCCAAATCACGAATCAAGTTGTCGTAGTCTTGAAATACAACCAGCTCTCTTCCCTGGTAAAATTCGTTAATTTTACTCAATTCAAGCAATAATTGCTTGGTGAAAACTTTTAATGGATCAAAATTCAATGACTTTTGATCATTATACTTGGTTTTCTCTTCGTCAAATGTAACTATGGTAGAATTATCCAAATCAACTGTGAATGACTCGATCGAACGATTTTTTTCTTCTTTCGAATCATTAAAGTTTGACAAACGTGCATCGACAGTTGAGCTTCCAACAGCCTTCTCATCGTCAACATCTTGTCCGCTTTTTCTGAACCTGCTAATTAACCTGGACGAAAATTTTTTATCGCCAGATGAATTTTCAGCTTTAGTTTTTGGTGACTGGATTTTGGATTCACTAACCAAGTCAGATACAGTTGTAGGATTAACTCTATTGATTACTATTGAGCCATCTTGTGGTTGGTTATTCAACTGATCTTGTTGAAGCTTATAAATTGCTTTTTTCAACCCAGTGTAGTTAATGTAGCTGTCTGACCATTCTGGAACAGCATTAAATTTAAGAGAGTGAGAGAACTTCATCTAAGGTTTAGACTCGTGTGATGGAATACCTAATTCAGCCAACGGTTTGCTTCACTCGGATAACTAACGTCTTCGAAAACGTTTTGCTCTTGGCCAAAAAAAGTGGGCGGAGAGGTCTGTCATGCTAAGTAATTAATTGCACCACGTGGGATGCCCACGATGCCAAGATCGGTGCACATCCTGGTGCACGAATGTTTTCACAGGATTTAATATGGGTGTACATATGTATATTTATTACTTGGCTAACCGTAAACCAGAATATTATGAACCTAGAATTTGCTATGCTGTCACGCAGTACCAAGACAACTACGTATTTGTATTGTCATAAGACGGAAAGTGTAATGGTGATCATACTGCATATATCAAGAAGCTATTCCGAATAGGAGCAAATTGCAGCATTCCGAAAAATGGTGTAAATTCTTGAATGACGCCTAGATGAACAGAGCGGGATTAGTAATATGCTGGAGTAAAGTAAACAATAGTATCGAATTGTAAGAGAGTAAATAATGTAGGAGATGGTAGAAGGGTGGTTTAGATTGCACCCAAGACGCATATATAGAGATAACTCGAAGTTGGAAAATCTAATTTCCTTTCGCTTTGACATTATTGTTAAGAAAGGACATTCTTTTGTGATCGGTAGTCTAGGGGGCGAAAGATTGAATAAGGATGGGGATGTGGAGAGATACTACATAGAATGAATACAGCTATAAGAGACATTTACGACATTTGGTGATAATTAAGTATCGTACGACATTATGACGCACTTCCAACCAAATCGGTGAGATCATGATATAATTTTTAGACGACTACGAAAAGGAAACCAGACAGGAAGAAAGGGTACAGACTATAATATGGCTTTTAACGGAAACATTCATGAAGCGGAGTATGTACCGATTCCCGCTAGAGTACGGCTACCCATAAATAGTACCTCGGGATCGTCAGCGTCTACACCAGCAAGAATTCCGACGCCTGTCAAATCACCTAATTTGACTGTTGCTAGTTTGAGTCGGGATAACTCAACAAATACTCCAGTGGACAGATTCCCTAACCTTATCCATAAATGGTCACACACACACTCGATACTATGTGTCGTCCCATCCCCTAGACGTAATTTGATATTCTGTGGAACACAGAATTCGAAGATTTTAGTATTCGACATCGTTAATTACAGCTTAAAGTACGAAATTAAATGTGGCAATTCAGACCATTCAGCATCAATCTTATGCTTGTCGATAGACGAATCAGAGGATTATTTATTCAGTGCGGGATCTGACTCGTTAATTAAGGTGTGGGATTTATCGATGGTTAATAACAATGCCAACCATCCTATACACTGTACCCATATTATTTATCTGCTTGTCGATATAGGTGATGTTTTCTCAATATGTTGGTCTGATTCTTTATCGACATTATTCATAGGAGCTCAAAACGCCTCTATTTTATGGTGCAAATTATCTTTATATTCGTCAAGCATTTCTGATAGTCAATCAACAATTGATAGATTACCACATTTTAGATACGACAAGTTTTTTGATTCAAAGGGACCTGGTGGCTCGATTAATAATTTACAATCAAAGCACCAAATTTTAAAGTCGACTTCTCTTGAGACTTCGAATAGCGTATCGCCTAAATTAATTGAAGTCAGCAACGATAATATTATTAGATTTGCACATAATGGATACGTATACTGCATGAATCACTTTGATTTTAAAGGTACTTCGAATGATTTTACTAAAAATTACGCAACACAGTTTGAAAATTTATTGATTAGTGGCGGTGGTGATGGGCTAGTTATAATCTGGGGTGCCAGCTCTATTAATAATAAAGTATCGCTTGAAAAGCTTAAAGTATTAAGGAACAACGAATCAGTTTTATCAATGACTATTCAAGATTCTTACTTATATGTTGGCTTATCAGAACCATGTATTAATGTTTGGGACTTGATGACATTTCAGTTAATTCGGTCGATTCATTTTTCCAATTCTCAGCAAGCCAAAAATAATTATGATGAAGTCTTGAGCTTGGGTATATATAATGATTGCATTTTTAAAGCGTCAAATTTAGGTGGGCTAATAAAATTTTCCTCGAAAACAAATCCTACAAGTATAGCTCCTAGTGAATATGGAAACCTTAATCCAGACAGATCATCACTGGTGATTATTACCGAAGAAGACGATAACTATAATTCAGAATTTAACAAATCTAGCGTTGAGAATGGAAGTGTGCTTGCGGTAAAAATTTTTACTTCTACGTCAGGCGTCACTTACTTGGTTTCTGGTGGCCATAAAGCATTATGCCTTTGGGATATCACCAAATTAGGGAGCAATAATAGACATTCTTCAGATAGTAACAGCTTATTGTCAAATTTAGTGGATAACGAGAATTTGCTCAAATCTTTAAAGAGATTCATTTCGTACAAAACAATTCTGAAATTCCCTGCGTTATACTTAGAAGATTCACGTCGTTGTTCTCAATTTTTGACAAATTTATTAGTAAACTTAGGTGCAACTGTAACTAAATTGTTGCCAGTTCCTAATAGTAATCCTGTTGTTTACTCATGCTTTTCAAGTAATTCACCAGATAAGCCCAAGCAAGCGAAGAGAATTCTTTGGTATGGCCATTACGATGTTGTTGATGCAACGGCGGACTCAAATTCTTGGTCTACTGATCCTTTTTGCCTCACTGCAAGAGATGGCAATTTATACGCTCGTGGGGTATCGGATAATAAAGGTCCTATTTTGGCTGCCATATATGCGGTATCCGAATTATTTCACAACCGGGAACTTAGTTGTGATGTTGTATTTATTATCGAAGGTGAAGAAGAATGTGGTTCTATTGGATTTCAGGATGTTATTAACGAGAATAAGGAATTAATCGGAGATATAGATTGGATTATGCTATCTAATTCATATTGGCTTGACGATGAAACACCATGCCTTAACTATGGTTTGAGAGGGGTTATTAATGCATCTATTACAATAAATTCGGATAAACCAGACAGGCATTCTGGTGTGGATGGAGGAGTTCTGAAAGAGCCAACAATGGATTTGATTCAAATTTTAGGCCAATTGATGAATCCATTTAATAACAATATTAATATTCCTAATTTCTATGATGATGTATTATCATTAAGCGACAGAGAAATAGAAATTTACCAAAAGATCGAGAACACAGCGACAATGAAGAATATTAAGAATCAAGATTTTAAATCGTTAATGGCAAAGTGGAGAAATCCTTCTTTGACTATTCATAACATTCAAGTTTCAGGCCCAAATAATAATACAGTTATTCCTCAGCTGGCTAAAGCATCTGTTTCGATTCGTATTGTTCCTAATCAGGATCTAGAAAAAATTAAGAAACTGTTGATTAAGACATTAAACGAGTCTTTTAATAAACTTGAAACCGATAATCATTTACTGATAAACATTTTTCATGAAGCTGAACCATGGCTTGGTGACCCATATAACTTAGTCTATAAAATTCTTTATGACAAAATCCGCTCGAATTGGGGACCAGATGTTCCTGAACCTCTATTCATTCGTGAAGGAGGTACCATTCCTTCAATTAGGTTCTTAGAGAAGTGTTTTGATGCATGTGCTGCTCAAATTCCTTGTGGACAGGCGAGCGACAATGCCCATTTAAAGGATGAAAAATTAAGAATCCTAAATTTGTTTAAGTTGAGAGACATCTTAGCGGACACTCTAAAGGAATTAGGCAAGAAGTAACACATTTCGAAGAAAAATACTATATTTGCATATTTAATATTAGTTCTGTAGTACACATGTTTTTAATGGATTATAAGTATGGAATAATACATCGGACTAATTATAGTAATTACATAAATTCACATATATTTGAACTTGAATATTTACTAAATATCTATCATAATTATTTGCTCTCCAGTTTTTTCCTTTGCTCTTCTATCTCTGCCTTTCTTTTCCGTTCTTCCTCATCTTGAATGGAAAGTCTTAATGCTTCCTCAATCATCCTTTCTTCGACTGATTTATAATCAGAGTTACTAGATCTTCTTCCATTATCTCCAGACGAATACCTTCTCGATGAATCATTTTCTTGCCCTTCGTTAATCAATAAGTTCGACGCGTGTATAGCACTTGCAGTAGCAGATTTTCTAGCTAATTTATTTCTCGCTGATATTAATTTCTGTTCCCAATCAGGTCTAATCATGTCTATCGTTATTACGCCCGGGGAATCTGCAGCAACCGAGGACCTTCTTCTTGGCTTAGTAGGTTTAACAGTCGATATGTCATTATTCTTGATTTCTCCTGGTGACGTAGAGATGGCTGCCGTATCTTCAGGGATGCTTTCAAAAGGAAGCGTGTAGGAGTGGGGTTTATTCCCGTTAATGCCAGTACAAATATCAGTCGGAATATTATATGTAACTCCAAAATCAGGCATTGCACAATATGGACAATTTGCCGATTCAGAAATCAAAGTATGCGGTAAAGAATCCGATCCTGGCTCATTTGAACTATCATCATGAGGTGGATGAGGATCTAGCCTTCTAATCTGAACAAAACATTCCGTACATATAGGTTGAAGACAGCAACGACTTAAATTAAGGTGTGGTGGATAATACAAAAAGCAAATTGGACATTCAGACGCATTGCGATATAATTTCAACAACAAGTCCTTTGATGGTATATCAGGCGATACGTTTGCTCCACCATTTTTAGCCTTTAATTTCTCTTCTAAAAACCTATTTTCTTCCGATTTTTGGATCTCCTTGATTCTATTTATCAACGAAATCAACTTTGCTTTCTGTTCTTGCCTTCTGAAGAAATTGGTGGACTTATGGATTTTATGGTCATCCATGTCGTCCTCTTCCGTATCTGAATATGCTGTTTCTATCGAATGTAAACTTAACTGAGACAATAAAATAATTAATTCTTCATCCGACCAATTATCGTCAAAATCCTGCAACGGGGTGTAGAAGGGTGCCAACTGACGATTGATTATCAATCTCCTCACTACCTCTGTATCATAATCCAAGTTAGACTTGTAGGTTCCGTAAGGGGCCAAAAACCCGCCATCAACATTTTCATTAAATCGAACAATTAAATCTAGATAGTGTATTTCCCTCTGTTTATCCTTCTCTTCCTGCCTCTTAGTTTTCTTACTATCAATTAAATTTGATGAAAATACACTTGATACGGTATTTCTTCTTCCTGACCTAGTTGCTAGTGAATCAGTATTCAATGTCGAGGTTCCTGAAGAATGGGTACTCGACCTACTTCTTCCTTCTTTTGCTGGAACATTCCCCATTATACATCAATAAATAGCCGTTTATACAATAATGGTAATTGAACTTCTAGTTACCCCATATCAGTTATATGATCTTGTGTCAAACTTGCTAGTACATTGATGGTCGTGCGATAATTACAAAAATCTCTCTATATAGTATATATTGGCTGTTAAACTAACTTTCACGGCTAATACCTATACCAATACCCACTCCTATCATAGCCAAAACAATACATAACCATACTAAACCAATGATGAAGCTGACTAACTTTTGAGTTTTAGAAAATCTTTTGTTTTGATTGGGATTAACCACAAGATAAGTCAGTTGTTGGTTGTATTGACGGTAGTAAGTGTTATTATCAAAGAACCCGACAGCAATCAAGATATATATCGGCGGGACAACCAAACCAATTGTCATAACCAATATGAAAAGGGGCCACGAGTGAGTATTGTAAGGCATGTGGTTGATAGGAGGCTTGAGATCATTTTTTTCTAGATCCTCGTACGAAGAATCAATTGCATTGTATTTGGTGCTTGGGGTGTTATTGAGCATATGCTCATGGGAATTATTCTTCGATAAGGTGTCTTGTAGGTAGTTATTAGGAGTAAACTGTGTTATGGAACCATGAGATTGAATTCTAGAACTAGCTATATCACGCAGTGAGGGCGATGATCTTTTTTCATCAAGGATATTAGAGCCATGGGTTTGAGATGAGACGCTATTCAACGATAGCATTCTTCTTGCCAGAGTTAAGCTAGCTGTAGATGCATACTGCCCAAGTCGAGATTTTGATGTTTCAGGGAGTGGTATACTGGATCCAGCGAGAGGTTTTGAGATACACTCTTGACTTACATTCTGCAGACTTGATGCTGGAGATGTATTCGAGCGTAGGATCTTTTGAGTTGTCTCATCTACTGACCACCTATTGTTTCTTTCGATGTAGTTTTTATCCTGTACTTTGTAAAGCATTACTGGAAGTTTTGTTTTAGAGTCAACACCAGCAGTTAAATCGTAAAAGCCTTTTGATTCCTTTGAATTAGAGATTGACTCTCGGGTATTATTATCATTATCATTATCGTAAAATGTTTCTAATTTATATAGCAATTCATTTGTAGACATAGACGACCTTGTTACGTCTTTTGTTGTGTTTTTAATAGCTGTTTCATCCATGTTGATTTGGCTAGTGTTCGGAAACCTTTCGGAGAAAATGCTTGTTCTATCTTTGGGTCGAAGGACTCTTTCCAGAACATTTGAATCAAAATTTTCATCATATTCAGATTCTAATATGTTATTAGAGGCATCAAATAGAAAACGATTGTCACTTTGTCTTTTGCTTTGCCTATGGCTATTAGATGAGTTGGATGCAGGGTATTTGTTTTCATCAGTCATGTTAAAATCAATATTAGATATGGTTGTCAAATTAGATAATGATGTCCTATTGAATACATCTATGTTTGAAGATGTACTTATAATATTTCGTCTATCAACCTTTTTCCTTTTGTCTGATTCACCATCATTCTGTTTATCAGGGTATATCTTAAATTTGGATGAGCTTGAGCTATCACTATTAGTGCCATTGCTGGCTTTTGAACAATCATAAAATGCGCCGGGTGATGAAGAGTTTCCAGAGCTACTGTGACTCGAACGATTACCTAAAGTCCGCTCAATGGAAGACTTTGGATTATTTCTTTTAACTTGAGTGGCCTTGGATATCAATGTAGGAGTATGTATACTTTTTCTTGTTGAATTAGTTCTGCTTGTGCTAGATAATCTCGATCTATTCAGCTCCGATGAATCATTGAACTCCTCTTTGAATATAAAATCATTTTTTTTAGTTGGACTAATATATGACGAATTTCTCATTTGATATTCCTCTAGAATAGAATTAATTGACTCGGCATCATAAACATACTGTCTTGAATTCTCGTCTTCTGATGATGTATCAGCAAAATCTTCAATAGTAGATTGTCTCTGTTTGGTAGTAAAGTTGGATTCAGATCGTATTATATTCTCCATACTACCGCTAGAAGTAAGAGATGACCTTGACTTTAAAAACTTAGGCTTTAAAAAGCTACTTATTCCTCCGTTTCTTGATTTTATATTTTCTGTCTTGGGTGTCTTCTTATTTTCCTTGCGGGCATCTGATAACGATTCGTATTCTACTTTAATGCTCTGAATGCTCTCTACGGAATTCGATGAATCTCGACGTATTTGAGTACCCTGTAACGATTTTGAAGGAGACGGAAGATTAATGTTTTCTTCTCTTAACATTTTAGGCTCCGTTATATCGGTCATATTATGCTGTTGATCACTATTTCTTTGGGCATGCCAGGAACTTTGTGTTGCACTTGCCATACAAAATAGCTTTTTTTAATTCTATCAAAGTTTCTCGATGACGAAGACAACAAGGTAACAAGAACATCAACCGTCTAGTCAACACAATTATAATTTACAGATTTGCTTCTCGTCTATTTTATTTCACAATAAACTTAAGAATGTAAATATTGTTCTGAGTATTTATAAAATTCCTAATTCGGAAGTTTTTTTGCTACAAAATTACGTCGCACTTGAAATTGCAAAAATAGAACTCGAAGACCCAGGGGTTCCATTAAGCCTTATACGATATACTTATATTATCAATATTAAATTTTAAAGACGAAAAAATGGAGATATGGTAACATATAAAAATTCAGAAATTAATTAATACGAAACAGAAAATGAAAATGGTATTTTTAAAACAAGTTGTCAAAACTGTTTTATGATTTTAGTTTTGTAATGGATATGTGATGGGAAATGAGTTAAATTAATAGTTGTAAGATCTTCTTCTTCTCTTCTTCTTACATGGGTTCACAGTTGTAGAACCTGAACCTGAACCAGAGCCAGAGCCAGAGCCGGAACCGGAACCGGAGCTACCGGAAGAGCTGGTAGCAGTAGATCCACTCACAGAAATAACTGAAGTGGCACCAGGACAGTTACCGAAGAAAGCAGCAAAAGCATTGGTTGCCACAGTCTTGAAGGTATCAACAGTTAAAATTTGTTTTAACAAATCACCGACTAAGTTAGAATCCTTGACGGCACTGATAAGTTGAGATAATGACAAAGCGCCACTAGCCATAACTTCTTTAACCAATTCGACAGCAAAAGGACCGTAACTTGGGTCTGTAATAATAGATTTGACAACAGAACTTGCTAATCCCGATTGCCCTAAAGAATCCAATAAATTAACAACCACATCATCAAGACCTCTCTTGTCAAAGTCTATATCAGCTGATTGTAATTGCGATGTAGATCTAGTTTGATGTTGCATAACTTCTAAATCTCTTTGAGTTAACTTGGAAATTCCTTCCTTAACTAAAGTTTCAACTTTTTGTTCTAAATTAGCAATTATCTTTTTAGCAGTGTTGAATAACGAGACATATAATTGACAATCCGAAATAAGATCGTTAAGAACTTTACCAACTAAATTAGATTCATCTAATGCCTTGAATAAACTGGTCAAATTCATGGCTCCAGCCTTAATTACAGCCACCAATGTCTTGATGACAACAGGTTGCAAGTTCTCATTTGTAGCAAGATAATTAATAACCTTTGGAGCCATGCCAGTATCGTTTAAAGCTGCTAAAACTTTTGTGACAATTTCATACTCTCTCTTGTTTAAGTGGTTGCTGAGAGTATCTCTTTTGGCGTTAAAAGCTTGAAGCTCTCTTAAGGCTTCAGCTAATTCATTAGTATCAGCTCTTTTTTGAACGGACGATTCATAAGTAGCTGGAGCTGCACTAACAGCAGTAGTACAAGCTATGACAGTAGCGAGTGTAGTAGTTGATACCTTCATGGAATCTGATATATAAGTAATAGAATGCGGTTAGACTAAAAGAAAGACTTTCTAATAGTTTGGGGCAATAGTTTAAGCCTGGGAGCAAGCCACCTTATATATTTCGCCTAAAATCTATATTGCATTAATGTAAACCATTTATAGTCAATTTTTATCTCTAAGAGTACAAACCATTACTGAAAGTAGTAAGATTATGGAGTAATTTGATATACAAACAAAATAAATTACTAGAAGTAGTAAGCTAATGTAACTTAAATTCGTATATTTCATTACTTTATTGAGAAAATCTTATTTTCCTAATACGGAAATTTTTTGATTTATTGATATTTACGACGTGCGGCCTACATCGATGAGCTAAACGAATTTAAAGTACCTTAATGTAGAGTCAACAGTGTTTTCCATATTAAGAGTCGTTCAGGGCGGTTATATGAGCTACATGAATTGAGGTCCAGATTCGTCACAATTAAGGATTAAGGAGAGTCAAGCCCCTTCAATCGGGCTGATCTATTTTTGTAATATACAATTTGCACCTATATTTGACAACGTAACCACATTCTGACAGTTTTAGAATGATTTACTACTAGCGAGAGTTACAATCGTTAACGGAATGTATTAACACATTTTAAGTTTGCAATTAGCTAAAGGGGAATCAAATTCGCCCCATAAGAATTTATGGTAGCGTATACTTCCTAATCGGGAAATGATTTTTGAAATTTGAACGGTTTTATCATACCAAAAATTATATGTATCTTATGCTATTGGATTTTCTAGGCTGAGAGACGAGTATACTAACAGATCAAGAGACTAGTTTAGAAATTGATAAACATGCTTCTGTTTGACAATTTATATGATTTTTTATTTTTTCACTAAATATTGGGAAAAGTTGCGAAATTATATTATGCTTAAATATTTACTAAATTCGATTATTTAGGTTTAAAGAAATTCATCAAAGAAGACTGTGTTTTCTTTTTATCATGCTTATTCTTTAATGGATTGTTTGACTTAAATGAAGTCAAATAACCATCTTCATCAACGGTATCTTGCTCAGATTTAATAGGTTCTGCTCGAGGTGCTGGAGTAGGAGTCTTTTTTGAAGTAGCTTCAGGTTCTTTTGGTTCAGGTTCTTTTGAAGCAGGTTCTTCCTCATTAATAATAACCGGTTCTTCTTTATCATCATTGTTAGGTTCTTGGTCACTCTCATCACTGAAGTCATCAATAAATAAATTATTGAGGTTTGATAAATTCTTCTTGTTCTCATTTTTCTCTGGGATCACTTCCTCAATGTGGTCTTCATCATCACCTTCATTAGAAATCACCACCCTTTCTCTTGGTTGTTGTTTTTCCAATTTTCTTGATTTATATTGGTATCCTGATGTTGGTGCGGTCAGTGATCTCTTCGATAGTTTATTAGTGGCCTCAGATTTGCGTGAGGTGTAATTGGTTATGGAATCAGTTTTAGATCTATCAGATGATCGAGAATCATTACTGACTTTACGTGAAACATATCCAGACGTTAATCCTGTACTTTTAGGAAGTTTGGTCGATTTCTCAGCAGTAGAACCAGCCTGTGCAGCAGCGGGTTTTGCTATAGCAGTTGGTGCTTTAGTTGACACCAGTTTCGAATCCACCACAGCCAAACCAGGTCCTCTTATCATTCCAAGCTTATAATATTCTTCACTATTTGTATGGTCGACTTTGTACTTCAACTCTTCTAATACAATATTTTCATTGGTAATATGGGATTCTTTAGTTTGTAAACTATAAACGTGAATACTATGAATGTTCTCAAACAGCTTCATATCTAGCTCCAAGGAACTTTCATCTTTGCATAATCTAATAAGGCTTCCACTGTTGTTTTTGCCTGTAATTATAAAAGAAGCCAGTATCTTATCTCCATTCGCTGCGTAAAACTTATGTAGGACATTCTTTGCATTATTTTGATGAATCTTCAATTCTCTTGCTAAAGTATGATATGTAACTGGTCTTTTTTGCTTCAATAATGTTGATGACAAGTATTCCACTTGATCAGCTGAAGCATCCATGGTCATTATTTACAATATATATTTGATACTAAAGTAGATCATTTTCACTGTTCAAAATATATCGCGTCTCCCAAAGTCGTGTTTCTCCTACCTGGATTCATACTACACGGCAATCAAATTTAAACTAAAACATAATATTAATAATATCAATCGTATATAAAATACATAATTCTTTTTATAATTTGCTTATTTGATTGAAGAGCTTTAAAGTTCATCCTTTTTGGATTCTTTATTATGAAAATAAGCTAATCTTTCCTTTTCTCTATCTTCAACACTACCTTTCAACTCACCACGCACCATGTCATCGGTGACACCCCCGCTGATCAACGAATCCCATGTTCTTAAGTTGTCGAATCCATTACGGGCGGCTCTGTAATCGGTGAAAGCTTGTTGAATTCTGTTTTGAGAAGTTGCTACGAATGGGCCGTATTGTACAACTTCTTGGTCTAAGGTCTTACCACCGACTAAAACAAATTCAACGTCTTCGGTGGAGGTTGCTGGGTTTTTACCCGTGATTCCATCACCATCCATATTGAAGAAACAGTTGCGGTGTTTTTCGACCTTGGTGTCTCCGTTAATAACTAAGCTGTTACCTTCTCTTACATATAAGAAAAAGTTGAAATCCTTAGGCATGTCCTGTTTGAAAGTGGAACCAGGCTTCATAGTGTAGTAGTAATAGTGAACTGGGGTGTATGCCAAGTCCTTTAAGGATTCCACACCATGGGACTTACCTGAAATAACCTTAATACGTAATTTACCATCTTGTTCAACGACTTCAGGAATTTCGTAACTCTTTAAGTCTCTGTAACGAGGTTGACATTCCTTTAAAGATTCCGGTAAATCAACCCATAATTGCATGCCTACAGTTGGAGATCCATCTGGCTGCGGAACTGGCATTTCTGAATGAACAACACCCTTTCCTGCTGTCATAAATTGCAAATCACCCGGATACAAGACTCCCTTGGATCCAGTGAAGTCCTCATGAGCAACAGCACCCTTAAGAATCAATGTAATCGTTTCTTGTCCTAAATGGGGGTGTTCTGGGAACCCAGCAGGTGCACTGACTGAAAAATCATCGAGCATCAAGAATGGGTTGAAGTTTCTCATGTTCATAGTACCAATGGAACGACGGACCTTGGCACCGACACCTTCGGCTTGTTCAAAAGCTGTAAGAATTGTTCTGACTGTTCTAAGCGACATTTGTTTATCTGATATTTGAAATCCTATTGTAAAATAACTGGTTAAAAAAAATGAAACGAAAATCCACTTGAAGCAATCTGTTCTCATATAAATACCCTTTGGCTATTCGTAATCAGGTCACAGACAAACAAGGATTTTCTAATATTTATATAAAAGTGCATTTCATTTTACTAAACCGTTACAAACCTATATAAGGCCCTTTACTAAAAATTTATAAATGGATCAACTGTCACGTGAATATATATTAGCCTTATTAATGTAATTCTAAGTACTCTAAGTGGATGATCATTTCTTTTTAGCAAACGTGTAAACGGTAGCCCAGACTACTTCGAATTCAAATGTATCATCCCAGCCCATTGCTTCTTTCAATTCTTCAACAAATGCTTCAGCAACGTCATATTTGTCACCATGTTCCTTCATCCAGGAATGATATGCACTCCAACTTTTGACATAATTCAAAAATACAGGAAGAGTGATCTTTTTGGAAATATAGAGGGTCGTCTTCGTAGAATCGGCCCCTTCATATACCGGATCGTATTCGTGTCTTACGACGTCTTTGAAGTACTTTGTTGGAACATCAATTTCTTTCAATAAAGTCCGCAAATAGTCGTGGCCTGGCTGCTGATAATAAGGACCCATGTATCTCTCGAAGGTATCGTCCTTATTGGTTTCCAACGAAGAGTTATAGGTATAATTTGTATATATTTCATTGGCCTTATCGTAGTCTACGAATATTGGGTCCTTATAGAACCAGTATGCCAAGGTTCCACTCGGTTTCAAAATTCTGAAGGATTCTTTGAAAAACTTGTCGTGGTCCACCCAATGGCAGCATTCAGCACCGGTAATTAGGTCGACCGAGTTCTCCTGGATCTCAGGAGGAGAGAGTTCTGCAGCACCTTCAAGAAATTGAATATTTTGATTGGGCTTTGCCGTTTTGCGGCATTGACTTATCATAGTGCTGGAAACGTCAGTACCAATGACCTTATCAAAGAAATCAAGAAGCTTGAAAGCAACGAAACCGGATCCACATCCGATATCCAATGCTAGCTCGTAGGCAGAGTTGGTGGAATTATGATAATCCATTAACGTATTGTAGAATTCGTCAGGATACGATGGCCTGGCCAGATTGTAGTGCTTTGTGTTGAAATTGGATTCAGAATATGTGGACATAGTGCAATGCTTCGATTATTTGACTATAGAGTTATCTATGGACCTTTTGCAAAGGGTTTACTTAAGTACTAGTGGGAACTGGGTTTGACTCATCTAACACGTGATTAAAGGAACCAACCTTTTATGGAGTATCTTTCTGGCAAACGACCCAAAAGGTAAATAATGTGGTCAAGATATGTGCTAAAAGCGAAGGGAGTGGTGTAGAAGTAGGAGGTGCAGATGCAAATATAAACTTTGTACAATATTGGTATAATATTAAGTGTGTGATTAAATTAAATTATGGACTATTAAATCATTAGATTAACGAAGCATTAGTATATGTAAATGTATGAAAAAGTGTGGAGATTTGAGTCAAATATCTTTTTTCTTTTCTGGTTCGGTATTAACAGGTTTTTTATTAGGTTTTCTTTGTTTGTTAGCCAAAAATTCTCTATATTTCGTAAGAGTGATATGATCCTGCATCGATTTGTATTCATTGATAAACTTGTAATCAGTTTTGTTCAATTTATCCCAAAAAGTGAAGAAGGGTTGGGAAAAATTGTTTTTCACACCCCATGTTTGATGGTGAATGTCATGGTAGAGAGAATTATTGGGGAAAATAATCTGGAAAATGTCAAATGGTAAACGATATCCACAATGATCGTCCACCGTTTTCAAGGTGGCAAAGGTGAACAAGATTATCGATTCACGATGAGACAAATTGGTAAGGATTGTTGCAACCCCAGTCCCTAGCGTATCCAAAAGGAATCCTTCGACCGGGTCATTGTACAACGCACCGTACGCATATGGAACATACAATCTGTGGTGTCTCGAATGGAATCTTCTGTACAACGTCTTGTTGATATGCATAATCCGGTGCAACCAATACTGCCATGTATCGATTATACATATGGCAATACAAACCCTCAAAATCGTCCATCCGTACATGTAGCTCACCCAAACAACATTATCCGGCACGAATAACGGCACGTATTTTTGTCTCAAGTTCCACATAATCATCAACTCGTGGCCCGTAGTCTGCGGTGGATCAAACAAAAAGAATGTTCCGCCCACTATCGTCTGGATGATATGCTGTATTACAACATCCTTGATCACATCCTTCAATGTCGCTTTATTTCTGGCCTCTTCTTCTTCACTAGGATGTATTCTGTATTTTTCTGCCAATTCATAAACATCAATAATATGAAATATACTGGCGTAACTCCAATATGCTATAATAGGCGCAACCAATGCCACAACCCCATCCGGTATACCGTCTATCAAGTTCTTCTTCAAGCTGAGATTAACCACTGGTTCATAGGGCTGCCACATCACATTTGAGAAATTCTCGGGTGGCATCATATTAATAGGTATGCTATTCATGCTCTAGGTTTACCTCTATGCTATTATTTTTATTTTATGCTTTAAACGAAAGTAATAATATGGTGAATAATCTGAATAATCAGATGGTTCTGGTATACTTTTTCTCTTTTCTTTTTTTCTGGCATACAATTCGCGTTTATTAGGGGTCGGGAATGATAGCATGACGGTATGATCAATTCATTCTATAGGTCATATAATAGCTACATTCATTCCTACAAACTCTGTCTGGGCATCACATGTACACATCGGAGCAAAGCCGATGTTTTCAACGGTTGTATCATACCTCTATCGTGTGTTGTAGTTTTTCATGTTTCGACGGATATCCGAATCGCAATATTTGCTCGAATAAGACTACTTCTTCGGCATTGTAGAAAGGCAGAGATAGATATAAGCGTATGGCACGTCGATTAGGGGGCCTGATATAAACTCCGAGTGACTTGTAGACATGGTTTCTAGGATACGGAGATACTGTTAAGTATGGGACGAAATGGCTGGGGGATTATCTGCAGTAGCAGTATGAATCTCATAGTTTTATTATAGCACAGGCATAGAAAACCAGGTGCATTATCGTAGAAAGAGCAGGACAAGAGGTAGATAGAACATGTCCAAGGCATCGAGATTTTCCAGCGATGATATATGGAAGAATAACGTGGAAAAAATAGTATGTTTTAGGGATAAACTTGGGACGAATGCCATGAAATGTCATTTGGGCAATTTTACTAACAATGATACTAGAACTCCGAATTATTCACGTTGACGTATGGTTCTGTGGTTTCACAGCTCTGTAGGGACTATAATAACAATTACCAGGAGGTGAACCTGCAGTTGGACAAGATGGGATACAATATAGGGTTGAGGCTCATCGAAGAGTTTGTGGCTAAGACGGGAGCTCAGAGATGCCAGACGTTCAAAGAAACAGCAGAAATAATCTCCAAAGTGGGCTTCAAGATATTTTTAAACATGCAGCCCGTAGTGACCAACTGGAGTCAGGACGGAAAGTCGTTTTCGTTGATATTGGTGGACAATCCGTTGGCCGAGTTTGTAGAATTGCCCGTGACAAGCGATAGTAAGATCAACAAGGAATTGTGGTACTCACAGATATTGTGTGGTGTTTTGAGAGGAGCTTTACAGATGGTGCAGCTTGATGTTGACGTTTGGTTCGTTAAAGACGCTTTAAGAGGTGATGAACAGACAGAGCTTAGATTGAAGCTCAATAAAATCTTGAAAGATGAAGTACCAGCCGGTGAAGACTAATAACACCGTTGAGTACCAGCATATATAGTCTACCATATATATAATGTATATGTAAATACATAGTTCGAAATATTTAACACTCTTTCTAGTGTGTTGGGTTCAGTGGGGCGTTACTTTCTCTCCCCTCGCAGTAGAACTATTTTTTGTATAAGACAGAATCCTTGCTTGCTTATCTATCAATTCTATATTATTTGTACAGAATCACAGAATGGTTACTACTGATAAAGATTCAGAGAAGAAGAAGGATGACAATAGTAAAAGAAGCACGATTGAAGTAGAAAATGGCTTACTTACAAGGATTTTGACCATCATTAGTTATGATTTAGTGCTTTGGTTCTTCTCAGCGGTAATTCATACATTTTTTAGAGAAGTGAAGTCCAGAGGGACATTTAATATCCCTAAGAAGGGAGCAATAGTTTTTGTTATTGCACCTCATGCTAATCAATTCATTGACCCTATAGTGGTGATGTCCTCTGTGAAAGAATACTCAAGAAGACGGATTGCATTTTTGGTGGCAGCGAAATCATATAGAAGAAAGTTCATTGGAACAGGGGCAAAATTCACTGGGGCAATTCCAGTAGAAAGAGCACAAGATCTCCTTAAACCAGGAACGGGAACAATTAAACTTCAAGACATAGAAGATGGCACCATAGTTGTAGGTGAAGGTACTTCATTCACGAAGGAATGTATGAAAAAGGGGTTGATAGGATTGCCAGAATCGTTAGGAAACGCTGTAATTGAATCTATTGAATCAGATACTAAGTTGACTTTGCGTAAAACTTTCCAGATAAACGTATCTGAACCCAACGAAGCAGACAAAAAACGTATACAGCGCTTGACAGAAGGTACATCTTACAAAGTAGCGCCCCATGTTGATAACAATAGCGTTTTCCAACATGTTTTCGATCATTTGAATAGAGGAAATGTATTAGGTATGTTTCCTGAAGGAGGTTCACATGATAGACCTGATCTATTACCGTTGAAGCCAGGAGTGGCGATCATGGCATTAGGTGCGGCAGCCAAGTCGGAAGATCCTGATGCCATTATAAACATAATACCTGTTGGAATGAATTATTTTCATCCTCATAAATTCAGATCTAGGGCGGTCATTGAATTCGGTAAACCAATAAAGGTGGATAAAAAGTTGGGAGAGAAATATGAGGAAAACCCTAAAGATTCAGTTGCAAAATTAATTGATGTCATTACCCTAGGCTTGAAGGAAGTTACAGTGACATGTGGGGATTATGATACCTTGATGGCATTACAAGCGGCTAGAAGATTATATACATCTTCAAACAGGGAGTCAATACCCTTGCCTCTAGTTGTGGAAATGAATAGAAGATTAGTCAAGGGATATCAAAAGTATTCTAATGATCCAGATGTTGTTGAGATGAAAACTCTTGTTAGTAATTATAATAAGAAATTGATGAGAATGGGGTTACATGACCACCAAGTCGAATCATTGACTGAAACCAATAGGCTTCATACTTTTGTCACATTTTCCGCGAGGTTATTCAAAGTGTTTTTGTTCCTAGGTTTAAGTATGCCAGGCATTTTCCTCTTTTCACCTGTATTTATTGTTGGTAGAAGAATAGCTAGGAAAAAAGCAAAGGAAGCATTAGCTGGTTCAGTGGTTAAAATTAAAGCCAATGACGTATTAGGGACGTGGAAAATCTTAGTTGCGCTAGTTTTAGCACCTTCATTATACATTTTTTACTCAATTATTGGAACATTTTTGATTATCAAGCTGAACATCACCAAGGACAAAATTCCAACGGTCATAATCTTTCTAGTATGCTACGGATGGTCTGTTTTAACGACGTATGCATCGTTGAGAATTGGGGAAATTGGAATAGACTATTATAAGTCATTAAAGCCATTATTCTATTCACTTCTCAGTCATCATAAAGATATTATCCAAATTGAAGATTTGAAGCGCAACAGGACTCTTTTGGCAGAAAAAGTCACCGAGTTCTGCAATTCATATGGACCTGATATGTTTGAAGACTTCGACAAATTTTACCGTCAATACAATAACATCGAATCTAGCGAATATGTTAATGAGTCCGAATCAGATATTGAGAACGTACCTGTGAGTAACACAGTGAACCGTCCTAGTATGTCATTGTTGAGGTCTGCATCATTCAACATTAACAATTTGGCCGATGTTCCAATTTTTTCCATTCCAGGATTCCTGGACTTGCAGTCAGACGTTGAAGATGACGAATCCAAGGCTGAAGATGAAAGCGACGAATCATCTTCCTCTGACACCAGCGATATCGAAGCCACCAACGATGCAAGCAATCTACAGCAGAGTAAGTTACGCTTAAGGAACGCTATGAAATCAAAATTTACTGCTCAAGACAATCCTTAATGTGAGGATCGTTGGCTATTTGTTTATGTATATCTTATAAGTGTTTACTAATATATGCAAGCTCCTTCACGGAGTTCGCGGCTATACCTAGAGAAGAAAAATGAACAAGCGATGTGCGATGTATCAACTGAAAAATAGGTGTTCTTGACGTAGGAGTACAGTATGTATGGGCGCAATACTCTGCATGGTTGCAGGCAGTGTTATAGTTATAAAGCCAGCGAAGATAAAGTCACGACAATTGGATACACGATTCGCGGCAGTTCGAGGAAATGTTTCGTGCTTGTTGTATTATATTCTGCCGACTGTGCCGCGATTCAAATCCCTGAAACGATTTATTCACCATAAGTCTAGATCGATGCTTATAGATGATGGGTGTTATCACAGCAAGGTACCCCCTTTTGCTGGGGCTCAGAGTAGTAATGTTTGGTTTCTTGTCCCTTTCCATGGTAGCAAACACCTTCAAAACTTGCGCCCTTCGCGATTGTAGCAGGTTTCAATATTCTTTCCTAATACGGTAATTTCTATTGGAACTCTCTTGCTGCTATATAAATCACACACATTCCGGTGTTTGAAGTATCTCATGTCCAATTATTCACTACATTCCGTTCTTTCCTATTTACTACACAATGCTTTTGGTAATATACTTCTTTATGGCCGTAGTGTTAGGGACTCCTGTTCCAGCCAATTTGCAATTTAAGGCCACCAAATTTGCACCTTCTAACACTTTTTCTACTATAGTGCCCACCTACACTCCCACGTACGCTCCTGCTGCCGAGAAGCCCAAAGAAGTCAAGATAATGTTCAATAACCAAGATGCCGTCGCTGCTGCTTCGGTGGAAACCCGTCGCACGTATAATAACCCATCGGAGGGCCCATCCCTGGAGCACAATCACTATGCGTTATTATAGATGTGCTATCACCGCTGAGGCTATCCCCCCCAACATAAAGAGGAACTGGATGAAACTGTCACGAAAAGGCCATAATAAAACCATAGATCTGCAATAGAGTAAGTCTGGACATATATCTGGACATATTTCTGGAAATAAGTCCGGACATAATTAATGACCTAATAGCTACGATACAGGAGTTGAGATTTCGAAATTGATGACAAAAAATCACCTAAATCCTCTCAATGAATACACCACCCTATAACAGGGCTTATGAAGTAACGAATCCCGACAGAATCATTTTGTCGACAATAGGAAGTACTGGATATTTCTTTTTTTTTTCCATCGAACCTGAGCTCGGTTCGATTATTCAGTGTGCCTGTATATAACACATTAGTTATCGCATGAATATAAAATCACAATCATAAGGTGGCAAGTAGTCTTTATAGTGTAGTTAAACCAAGGATTTGTACCGCTTTAGTTAAGGTTCAGGTCATTTAACAACAACACAAATCAAAGAATAATAATAGCAAAATAATTTTAGTTGAGCATGAAAGTAACCATTCGATCATCCACCGAAATATCGTATTCTGTGACCATACCAGATAACTCTACGGTAGAAGACTTACGCAATAGTGCTAAGGTTGCATGTCCTCCTAGTGGTAAAATACCGGAGGATTTCAAATTAATATACAACGGAGAGAAGCTTACGCCGAACTACAAGACGTTGGAGACGTTTGGAATTGTGCCAGGGGCGGAGGATATTGTGGTTATATTAATGAGTGACGGATCGGATACACCCAAGTCGACGAGTCCTATATCGTCGCCAGCACTCCAACCAGCGGCAGCGGCCTCAGGGGAAGCTAGTGGTGCGCCAGCTAAGAAGAAGACGAAGAAGAACCGGTGTTCGTTCAAGAACTGCAGTGCGGCCCCATTACGGATGGTGGGAAACTGCAGTCACTGCCAGGGCAAGTTTTGTGCCAAACACCGGTTACTTGAGGACCATCTCTGCCAGGGATTGCAGTTCTGCAAGGATAATGCACACGAAAAGAATGCTATGAAGTTGCAGAATGAAAAAACTATCACCAGTAAGGTTTAGGAGGGTGGCCACTTTTTTCGAACTCCAGGAGTATACGGAACGTGGTATGTACTGATAAATAAGGGGTAGTTGCGCTGAATAGTAGATGCGGCTGCTAGAACTTTTGGTTATTTTTATGTCTTTAACGTCTTTTTTAGGTTTTTGTTTAGTTGTTTATGACTTTATTATTTACGGGATATTAATTGTACTTGGATCTATTTAGATTTATGTCATTATATATATTTAATTATCTATTGTTATTTAATACTCTTATACATAGGGTTTCTATGTTTGTAGGTTTTCCAAGATATCTTCATATTTACCGTTGGTGGCATTGTTGGCTTTAGCCAATATTTTTTCGGCTTCAGTGTAGTAGTTTTCTTGTTCTTCGCTATCTAATTCGTACAAATTTCCCAAAGAAATCATCGATTCGGCAACATTGACCCAGCTTTCTGGCTCTTCCTTGTCTTCGGCCATTTGCAAGTAGTCTAATGCAATTTTGAATAGATCCTGACTAATTTTTTGGGATTGTTCACGAGTCAATCCTTCTAATTGGTCTACATCTGCAAATCCTTCATCATACTTAAGGGTTGTGAATACGGTGGACGGGATTTCTGCCTCTTGTAAATAAGATTGCCCAATTCTTTTACAGATTTCTCTTCTGAGAGGTAATAAAGCATTTTCAGTCTCGTAATCTTGCTTGTACGAGATTCCCAACTTTTCTAATTGCTTATCAACATTCTGCAAAAATTGAATGATATGGTCTCTCCACCATTCGTTGTACTTGTCAGTATTTCTGATTCCATATAATGGATGCTTTTTTGACAACTGAACCTCTTCTTCTTCATCATCTTCCTCTTTATCACTCTCGTCTCCTTCCAGAGTATCCTTTCCGAAATTATCAACAATTTCTAGTAAATCATCTAATGCTTGCAAAATTTCTAAATTGTCGTCATTGAATAATTCATACTGTTTCAAGGTTCTTGCTTGGTTCTCAGCTTCTTCATAGATTTCTAATGCATGGTCTAATTTTTCATCCAATTTGGGTACCCCTCCCTGGACCTTTGATTCAACAGTTAATTGGGATATGTATTGCAATGGGATCTGATTGATAAGAATCCTGCTTTTAGTGAACAACAACTCTATCGAACCGTCATGAGATTGCAATCCCAAACCAACTCTTTCCAATGCAGCATCGAAAAATTCTCTCACCTTATTAATATCCGTAGTATGGAATAATGCCAAGTCTGCCAATGCCAACGCATAAATTGAGTGAAAGTCTGCTGGTAACTCTTTAGGACTTTCGTCTGTGCTGGCCTTACTTGTGTCTTCACTTTCGTTATTTTTGGCCAAGTTCGAATTTCTCAATAATCTGTCACATTCGTGAATTATTCCATTTACAACCAACTCGTTATCCTTATCCGATTTGGCATGCGTCCTCCACAATGCTCTTAATTGACTCACTTCATCATTTGCATCCGCTTCTTCGTTCAATTCAACAGTAATTTCATTGCTCTGTTGCTCGGGTGTTTCAACCTCTGATGAATCTTCTTTTTTTTGTTTTTTGGATTTTGCAGCTTTACCTAAACCTAAATGTCTTTTTGGCGCCATTTTCGAGTCTCTCTCTTCCTTGGTTGCAATATTAGATCGTAATTTTCACCTTTATGTCTGGTATCAAAAAATTTATTGGTACTGCAGGTACTTCTATCTCATCAAAAAGTTCTTTTGTAGCCAAATTCACGTGATATTGGGTAATGGTTAAATACTCCATTATATATGGTCAAGAAGTTGCAATTTTTCAAACAGTTAGAACAGAGGGTTTATTGACCATGACTAACTTATTAGCGTCTCTTAAATGCACAGACGAGGTTTATTTAATCGTTGGAGCTTCAAATGTGGCGGCTTTAAGAATAAACTCCATACTTGAAGCAGGTGCTAAACCAGTACTTATAACGAACCAACCATCTGAAAAATTTACAAAATCAATACAGGATAATATAGCTAATGGTAATTTGAAGTATATTGAGAAAGAGTTTGAAAATGACGATCTTTCCAGGTTAGGAAGAAATGAGGTAGATAATATTGTGGATAGGGTATTTGTGACCTTGCCTATTTCTCAGTACGAAGTCAAGAAGCAGATATACCAGTCATGCCGTAGATTAAGAATTCCAGTGAATGTTTCAGATTCTCCAGAATTTTGTACGTTTTCATTGTTATCTACTTTTACGTCTGGGGACTTCCAAATGGGGGTTAGCACTCTGGGCAAAGGATGCAAATTAGCTGCTAGAATCAAAAGAGAGTTAAGCCATACGTTACCAAGTAATATCGGAACTATCTGTAATAAAATAGGTGATTTGAGAGCAAATATACAAGAGGAGGACAAATTGGAGTTAGAAAAATTACAAAGTGATATAGACTCGATCGGAGAGCACGATGACGATGCCATAACTACCAGCAAATTGAACTCTTTGGTCGAGGAATTCAATATGACCAAAGAACAGAAAAAATTGCAGAGGACAAGATGGCTTTCACAAATCGTTGAATATTTCCCATTGAGCACATTAGCAGACTTATCATTAGAAGATTTGAGCGTTGCATATAAAGAATATAATTCAATAGTGAAAACTCAAACAGAACCAAAGGAACCCAGCCAGAAGAAATTGAAGACAACCAAAAAGGGATCAATCTCTTTAGTTGGATCTGGCCCAGGATCGATATCTCTTTTGACACTTGGTGCATTGCAGGAGATTCATTCTGCAGACTTAATCCTTGCTGATAAATTGGTACCTCAGCAGGTGCTCGATCTTATACCGAAACATAGAACCAAATTATTTATTGCCCGTAAATTTCCAGGAAATGCTGAGAGGGCTCAAAAGGAGTTATTGGATATGGGACTTGAAAGTTTAATGAAGAATGAAAAGGTCGTGAGATTAAAACAAGGTGATCCCTATATTTTCGGTCGTGGTGGTGAAGAATTCAATTTTTTTGCCGATCATGGATTCACACCATCAGTTTTACCGGGAATAACTTCTGCATTAGCAGCACCAGTATTGACAAACATTCCAGCTACACACCGTGATGTAGCCGATCAAGTATTGATATGTACCGGCACCGGCCGCCGTGGAGCTTTACCAAACCTTCCAGAATTTATCAAATCCAGAACAACAGTGTTTTTGATGGCATTGCATAGAGTTGTCGATTTAATACCGAAATTGATCGATGATAAAAATTGGGATCCAAATTTACCAGTTGCAATTATCGAAAGAGCCTCCTGTCCTGATCAACGAATTATCAGAACTACATTAAGTAGTGTAGCTCAAGCAATCGAGGCTTGCGGATCAAGACCTCCTGGATTACTCGTTACTGGTTATGCATGTGAAGTAATTGCAAAGCCTAATGTGAATGAAAAATGGGTTATTGAAGAGGGTTGTGCCTCTGCTAGCAATTCACTTTTAGAGCCATTTCTCCAATTAGCCGGTACTATAGAAAAAGATAACCTGCCAGGTCTGCAACAACAATCGTTGTCTGTAGAACAAACAGCATAATAGACATTATTTATTATTTGAATTGGATACCATTAATATCAGATATCCTTGAATTATAGATACTAATGTTTTTACAAAATTATATATAATACACTTACATAGCACAAGGACAACAAGTATTGTTCCGTAATGAACGTGGTATCGAATACCAGTCTCCGAGATTAATAATACGTATGTAGACCCTTTAAATATCCGACTTGAAGGTTGCGAAATAATACCAAACATGATGCTCTAAAGTTTGATACTAAAATTAAAATTAAGAGTTAATATTTCTACAGCTTTGTCGGAATTTGGAAGCACATTGCGTCCCAAGTAGCCTAAAGAAACTGACTAAATTATTATCCATTTAGTCATATCTAGGGAAAGGTCTTACAAACATACATGATAAAAATAAGGGGTCCAAAACAATTCTTTTTTTTTTTTCAATTACTAACTGAAGATTTATAGTTATAATACTACCAAATGAGCTGCTATACGGCGTATCAGGCTAAGATGTTGTAAAACACTATTCTCTATATGAGTAGATAAGCGTAAGGTCCAAGTTCATCAGAAGTCACATGATTAAATATGACCATTTATCAAACTGGCTAGATTGGAATCTCCTTACTTTAATCTTCGTATATCAAGAATGTTATTAGTTAGAAGCCCAATTAACACTGTTAAACCATTAAATCGTTGCTTACACGGGGCTACTCGAAGATTTTTCCAAAGATCGGATATTGCATTCGTTTTCGATATCGATGGAGTATTACTCCGGGGGTCGAAACCATTACCAACAGCTAAACCAGCATTAGAATTACTAAATAAATATAAGATCCCATTTATATTATTGACTAACGGAGGTGGTGTTACAGAGTCGTCTAGAGCTAGTTTCTTATCTTCTTCAATTGGGGTTCCTATTTCTCCTTTACAAATAGTTCAGAGTCATACTCCAATGAAAGCATTTGCGCACAATAATCAATTCGACAGGGTGTTGGTCGTAGGAGGAGATAGAGATAATGCGAGGAAGTGTGCAAGTGAATATGGGTTTAAAGATGTGATTATGCCTGTCGATATTGTGAATGCTGATCCTTCTATTTCGGCTCATCATCGAATTACTCCGGAGGAATTTGAGTGTGCGTTAAGTCCAGAAAAGCTCAATATAGAAAAGCCTGTGAGCGCAATCTTGGTATTTAATGATTCCAGAGATATGGGCACAGATATTCAAATAATTCTTGATTTATTGAATTCAGAAAATGGGGTCATTGGAACAAAGAGGTCCAATGTCAGCACTAAAGATAAGCAGAAACCCTCAATTCCGATCGTATTTAGCAACAATGATTTTTTGTGGGCAAATGACTATAAGCTTCCGAGGTTTGGACAAGGTGCGTTAAGAATAATGATTGAAGCCTTGTATAAGGAAGTGAACGGCTTGAAAGAAAACGAGAAATTGCAATCAGAAATTTTGGGTAAGCCGTTCCCCGTGCAATACGATTTTGCCCATAATGTTTTAATTGACTGGAATAATAAATTATCAGAGAATAAGACAGATGAAAAATATCAAGTTTTACCAAAATTGAACGAAAAACCGACCAATTCGCCCTTTAAAAGGATCTACATGATTGGAGATAACCCTGCATCCGACATTCTAGGGGCTAATATTAACGGTTGGGAATCATTATTGTTGAGAACAGGGGTTTACAAGGATGAAGATTGGGACACAATTGTTGCAAAGCCTTCCGGTGGAGTTCATGACGATGTATTAGAATCAATTAGATTTGCATTAAATGAAAATTCAGTTATGTAGAATAGAAATCGCTTGAGCAACCGAATATTAAATGGATATCATATATTTGTTCTCTAATCCTATATACAATATATACATAAAAAATAGACATTCATTGCTACGCCTCAAATATGTAAGGTGTACGGTTTATTCTTATTCTCGGTAGTCTATACCCTAAGTTTTAGCGCTTTTAAAATTTCCTCTTGAATTACTCAGTGTTTCTACATGTGAACGGCATTGCATTCCATGATGAAATAAGGAAATATCTACCTAAATTTAAGATTTATTAATAATTAACTATTGTTTTCAGACCGTTTAAGAATAAAGTCTTTCAGAGTATGCTGCAACCGGCAATTGTGCTATGTTCATGTAATAATAAATATAATAAATAATATAATAATGTAAAGTAGGAGTAGAATTAAACTAATGACGAATTAAAGCGGGTGAGAACTGAGATGTAGGTGGTGTTGGGAGTTCACCAACATTCGAAGTATTATTTTTAGCATTGCTATTAGGGGCTGTCAAAGAAGTAAACATTTCATTCTTTAGGCGATCACTATCAATAGAATTTTTTTTGATTGATATTCTTCGACCGTTCTTGCCTTTGCAGACCTTATTATTTAAAACTTCTTTCGCGGCCAAAGCAGCACCTTTCCTTTTAACCAATTTTGCATGAAATAAACCACAGGCATTGCACAATGTTTTCATACCACCTGGTCCCCTTCTCCATTCAGGAGTCTCAGTAGTACCACATCTTTGGCATACGTTACTAGTCTTATTTATAACTTCGGGCGCAACAAAATGATTGCTTCCAGCAATTGTAGGCACTTGTGGAGAATATTGGGAATAATACATGGCATGGTGTGGTGGATATCCTACAGGGGGATATGTTAATGTAGGGGGTGATGTATAGTATTGGTATTGAGTCAGTGGTGGTTTGTCGTAGTAAGAAGTACTATGCGTGGGCAATATTTTATTTGTATAATTTATGGGTGCCCTGGTTTCACTTCCAGCATAATACGCTGGGGTTGAAGAATTTACCTGATATCTATATTTGTCAAGACTTTCGTTACCCAGATTTGGATGAATATTTCCGTGTGGTATTCTAGGAGATATTGATGAATGCCCATAAGAGGAATTTGAAGCTAATTCATGTATTGGAGGTAGTTTAACATTAATTTTTGAGAGCTCTCCACTGCTCTTGCCTATGCGAGGCCTTGAACTTGCATTGGTATCAAATGAACCCATATAGGCTATTTGGTACGAAAAGCTTTATAGAAAATGAAAATTATAATGGTTTAGCTATAATATTTATAAGTAAATATAACCTGACGTTATTAAATAAATTCCCCTAATTTAAACCTAAAGTTCATTTGATAGATTGAAATCTCCAAAATTTGAAGTGGAATTTTGTCGGCTTAAATATCTCTATCACTGTAAAATACTACAGAAAAATCCGTTAGGTTGTTTACAGGAAATCATGCATTAGAACTGAAATATACCTATTAAGCGCAGAATCTAGTCGCTTGATTAAACTTATTGTTGCATGAAATCTCAAGTGGTAGGCGCTGACATACGATCTATGACTAATATACCGTCCTGAAGATATAAATAAAGATTCCTGCTAAAAATACTTGGGCATACGCCCAAGCCCGCTTGCTTAATCGAGTGTCTTTGCGGTATTAACCTGCACTACCTTAATCCCCTGCTCTATGCCCTTCATCTCCTGGGATACTGAAGTAAAATTTATTTACTTTTGTTCTCAATTGAAGAAGAAGAGTACGTTGCAATTTATGTTTGGCTTCAGAATGATTGCTAGAAGCGCACGGTGACTTAGTTAACAAACCATCTGCAATTTGGTCTTTACCCTTTAACCCTGTGCGCAATTCTACACTTAGGAAACTTAACCTCGCTTACTCTTTGGATCAATAATATGAATATGCACACCACTATAAAATGTCAGGCCATAATATGCCCTTAATTGCCTCTTAGTAGCCGTAAAGAAAATGGAAGGCATTCGTTTGACGAAAATAGAAAATTTTTTGCTGACCTAGTAAATATGTAAGAGGATCCTAAGGCGCGTTATACATATGCATAAGAGATGTAGAGCGCGTATCTGACTTGCTCGAATGAAGATATCGCTTAGGGGTTTGTTTTTATGTTAGCAAACCAAACCTTAGCATGTAAGTGATGAATCAGAGAAAAGAAACTTCCGGGCGAGTTCTGGCCATTTTTTTGGGCACATCAAATGTCCCTCAAATCACAAGATAATACAAAAATTAACTTGTCCACAGGGAGAACATGCTGGTGGGCGTCTTCGTACACGGTTATTGCTGTTACTTGCTGTTCCAGGACCTACATCTCATCATTTGCATCTATCGACGATAAATCCGTGTGGTGTCGTAATGCAGAGTGGCTAATTTGTGTCATGATTGTATCTATTTATACTGAGATTTGCGCAACAGGCTTCCATCCGAGCATCAATACGCACGAATCTGCGTAGAATATACCAAAACTGCATAGTGCTTGAACAACTTCCCTTCTTCTTTTCTCCATTTCAGAAATACAATGCAAGGAGGAAGTTGGATAATCGCAAGTCTAGAAAGGATCATTAGAGTTAGGCGAGCAAGATAAATTATCTCAAGTGTAATGTTGCAAGCGGTTGGGCAATGAAAAATACGCACTTTGAAAAGTGCGACCGGAGTTAGGAGATAAGCATTAGGTAGATGGATTGCTAATACAGTAATACAGGCATTACCCAGAAGAATTCATCTGATTTTTAGGTAAAACCTGTGTTTGTAAGCATTTGCAATCAGGAGAATATATGAATAGTATTGCTCGGAACAAAGGGTGCAAGATCGAACTTCTCCCGAAGTGTGGGACTAGCAATTTTCACGTGCATATATGTCCGTTCAGAACAATCTTGTCGAGGTTGACATTTTTTAACAAGGTAAATTCATATAAGTAGTGGTAGTTTATTACATTCATGTGCTATAAGCTAAGGTTGACAAGGTGACGATGTATTGTTTACTAAAATTGTCAGACCAATTCCAGACCCCAACCCCTCCCATGCAAGTCTGATCGTCTGAAACCACCCTGTATTGGGTATTAGCCGGTTGCATACCCGTCCGATTGAAAAATTTCATGCGCATCGAACAATCATTCGAATGTACGGGTCTATGCATATTCTGCACGATACTAGAATAAAAAACTGCGATTTTGGCTAGTGCCATGCCGTCGTAATTCTATGTAGTTTTAAGGTTAGTTTTGCATGAAATACAATTTGGCGGCCCTGCGGAATCAAGAAAACCCACCGAGGTACTTTGATGTTGCAATAGTAATCTCTATCGAAGGACTCGTATACAACGTTGTATCAAGCGCAATACCTTCATATTTACGAATTACAAAGTGCACCTGCACTTGCGCTTTTGCTCCAGCCTGTGCTCGAGTTATGATTTGTATGCTCACCTGTTATGAATGGTTGCGTTGATAACAATTTCAATAAAAATTGCTGTAGAGAAAATATTGCTTTGATCTCTTTATTGTCGTACTTTTTGTTAAAATACAATTATATCTTCATTCAGTTTGTTTCCAGTCTTGATCAAATTTCAACCCGGCTAACAATGCTGGTTTTACACCGCCTATTGGGATGTTGGTCAGACGGCAATTTGTTTGCCGCAGCAGAACACTGTTTCTGGGCACCATCTTGCGCCTTAAGTTAGCACCTAGTGGTCCTAGATTGGCAATGTTTCTATGTGTCTTACAATTGGTGGCCTCATCATCGCTTATTTAAGTGTAACATACGTCTATCATGTTCTCCATTTCCTCGCCTAATGCATCGATCGTGTTGTTGGCATGCATGTTGTGTTAAATTGCCGCCGAAGAGCATGGTATATATATGTACAAGTATGTTTAGGTACTTCAACAATAATCTGCCGGTCTAGTATAGTGGTCAGTACACATCGTTGTGGCCGATGAAACCCAAGTTCGATTCCTGGGACCGGCATTCTTTTTTTCGATACGTCTTGTCTTTTTTTGGTTATACACACGCTTACATAAGCAATGATTTTTTTCCGTTCGATCGCCAATAGAATCATCTCAATTTACTATTCAATAGATATACCATTTAAAACTAGTCCATAACCCGTCAAATCACGCATAGAAGCAACAGACAAGATGACTGCCGCCGAAAAATATGAATATCCTCCAATTCGTATGTTTTTATATTTAGATAACTCGGAGAGCTTGGAATAGTTGCGTTGTTAAAACGACCTAGAAGAATTCAAGAACTATACTAACAATTATAGCATCCCAAAAAGAATTAGATGACCATGACGTGCCATTCCTTCATAGGGACCATTGTGCTGCGCATTTGATTAACTACTATAAGTGTCTTGATAAGGGAACATCATATTGTAATAAGCCAAAGGATGAGTTCTACAAGTGCCAATATTTAGCATTGAAAGAAAGACTCGAAAGTCACAAATAAGACGTTGGAGATTGCATACGATAGATCGAGAGAGGGAGAATATGAGAGAGATGGGGAAAAGAAGAAAGTACAAAGAAATAACAAGAGAGACGATTAGTATGTTTATAATTTGAGGTTGCATATCGGAATTTAAGACCGTTATTTTTCACTATCACGATAACGATAGATACATTTTAAAGTTTTTTAAGCTGTGGTACATTTTAATTGTATGGCACATGTATTTTCCATTGGTTTTTTAATTTCACCATACTTCGTGCTGAATATATGTATTGGAGGTGGATTATCCCATAAGTGTTAATACAACCGCACAGTTCTGTCCAAATGGATTATGGCCCTTAATATACGTGTTGTAGTGTATGCCATTGAATACACTCAATCTGTATCATCGTGGTTGGTTTTGCCTACAATAATTATATTTTGCAATTTTCTTTCTAAACATTATTTTTTTTTCAACCATTTGGTCATACCACTAGCCTACAAAGAACTACATAGTTTATAATATACATAATTGAAGTCAAAGATTCATTATAAGTAGCAAAGATGTACCTTAGTACATGGTGTAGAGATATTAAGACTTTCTTGGGGATTTTGTGTAACTTATTGACTGGCCTATAAGGATGAATAAAATTTACTTACCATAAAAAATTCAATAGTACAACTACAGTATTTAATATTAACCAATCTATAAACAATATGACAGTTACTGAATTCCCACCACTTCGTATGTATAGAAAAGCTCCGCTATCCAAAGAGAAGAAAATATTTTCTTGATTTGGTTTGTTTTCCAATCTTGACACCATATTAACATCATCATAGTTTCTGAAGAAGATTTACAAAAGTATAAGGTTCCATTGCGTTGGAGAGATAGATGTGCTGCTAACTTTGCTCTTTACCACATATGTCTTAAGAGACAATCTGCCAACTCGTCTGTTGACTGTAAGCACGATAAACATGCTTGGGAAGAGTGTGAAAACTTGGATTTCATAAGAAGACAAAAGGAATTAGAACAAGCAAAAGAAAAGAGAAGAGCAGAATTACAATAAGCAAGCATTCATTAATGGACGACGATAGTAATTGCATGGACTTGTCAGGACAGTATGTTCGCTATTGAAAAAGTTACGATCATTATTATGCCATTAATCTCACCACGATAGCCTCAGGCTACAATATACATAAATTCATATCGAGAAGCATACATAAGCTGTATCATTTCGCCGTTTATATTATCTTTATGAATTCAAAGTCACTATCTTAATCACCTTTTTGTTTATATTATTATATCTTAGATATTCATTCATAATAAAATTATTAGAACGACTATTACGAATTGAATATTGTTCGTGATCAACTACATCTCTACGTAAGCTATGGTATCTAACTAGACTACATTATTCAATTGTAGAACCTATAATTTATATCCTTAAAGCCTAGCTTTAAGCACGTAAAAACTCTAACCCGGAAAGGCTAGATTTGAATTATAAGTACCGACTATTGTCTTGTTATGTCTCCGCTGTCCACACTTTATACTAATTGAAGAAAGTAATATAAAGCTCTAGCTAATCTTCGGAGTTAATTATAAATACTATCAAAGAAAGAAAACTAAAACATAAAAATTTTATGGGTTCCTTCGACTAAAATATAGGTGATGATGTTTAGTACTGAAAAATACGCGTTATCTAAGTAAATTATATTACACCAATATCTACGATTATACCTAGGTTAAGAAGGAGCTAATCAACCATATAATTGCTTAACATATAACAACTAAGAATATGGCAAAGAAAAACATTAAATCGACAGGAGATACATTGAATGTTGTCTCTTCAGAACCAGTTAATTCAATTGAAGAAGTTGCTGATAAATTGAAAGATTCGAAGGGAGTAGAGACCGAAGTGAAGGATGAAGCAGACAAAACAGAAATTGGTGGAGCGAAGACTAATGCTACAGAAACCTCAGAAAATGAAGAAAAGAGCAAGGAATCTACTGAAGTGACCGATAAAAAAGAGGAAAGTGCCGAAGTTAGTGATAAAAAGAGTGAAATCAACGCCACTGATAGCTCTGCAGCAATCAGTGTCGATAAGAAGGAAGTTGCAGACAAGAAAGACGATACTGATAAAAATGACGATGTTAGTACCAAAGATGATAAAAAGCAGGGCAGTCAAACTGCCAAGGGAAATTATGTAGAAGAAGATGCACCAGCTCCACCTCCAAGACCAATTTCACCATTAACACAAATTAAGCAGGACTTGAAAGATGCGTTCCCCAACATCGAGGAGAAGATTATTACTGCAGTTTTGATTGCATCTCAAGGTAACCCAGATCCGGCTTTCAATGCGTTGTTATATATCTCTGATCCTTCTGTTGAGGCAGAAATTCCAGAACCGGCTCCACCAGTACCAAGTAAACCAGTGCACACCCAGAAGAATACATTGACTGATGATGAATTATTAGCAAGAAAGTTGCAGAAAGAATTCGAGCTCGAGGACAAGAGAAGAAGGGCCCAGCATCATGATCGTGATCGTGAGAGAAGAAGAAGAAGACAACAATCTCAACCAGAGGACGCAGACGACGATAGTGTTGACGAGTTTGGCCAAATTAAGGAGAGTTTTTCCCAGGGATTCGAAGAAGCTAGAACCACGTTGAATGGTTGGGTCAGTGGTTTAGCTAAGAAATTTCAGGAACCAACTGATGATGCCATACAATCAAAGGAATCGCAATCGCAAAATCCTAAGCTCTTTGGTGCATTGGGTGGATCGTCGTTTACAAAGCAGAGCAAGAAAAATACTTTTGATGAAGATCCACGTATTATTTCGAACGATTTGCATAGTCAAATTAACTTAAAGGATAACGATGAAGACGAACAAGATGCACCTTCGTTACCTAAACGTCAAGGAGATCTAGCAAATAGGGAGAAATCGACCCAGTCTGACAGTTATATCGATTCGAACAAGAAGTGGCAACCTTTAAACTCAGACGTACCCGTTAATTCAGACGCATTTTTAGTTACTGACAGCGAAGATGAAGATACTGGTGTAACAAGTTATGATACAAAGAAGACAAAGCAATCATCCTGAGTGATACCTATCTCGTATGAATGAATAGGTTTTTACAATAGACTGTTTCAAATTCAATCTAATGTTCTAAGATTATTAAGGTCCATTGATATAAATAGGATACATTTATAAGTGGGCTAGCGGTCTGTAAGTGTTTGAATTGTCGATTAGATATTCCACCAATGCAAATGTCTGTATCACTACTTGAATTTAATATGAAATAGTGTTCTCAGAAATGACTGTAATTTTATCTAGTTTTTTAGTTTACATATATTCTTATCGCTTGCATTTAGTAACTATTTATTTCTTCGACTGAGATAAAAAAAGTGTCGAGTTTATGGTAGTTCAAATTAGCAATTGAGTACCAATGTTCTCATATTATTCTGATTATCGACTATTTAATACGAATTAAACCTCAATGGATATGAGTCAACCGAATTCTGCTCTCAATTCCTAAACGAGGCTTGTGAGTGTGAAAACTCCATTTTACAATGATCCACTATACTGTTAGCATTGAAATAATTACAAGTTAAAACTACAATACGATGAATATTAAATCTTTGGATCATTTGGTTCTTACTGTTAAGAATATTGAATCATCAATCAGATTCTATACATGTGTCCTTGGTATGCAAGTAGAACTGTTTAAAGGTAATCGGAAGGCACTTCGATTTGGACAGCAGAAGATAAACTTGCATGAATATGGACACGAATTCGAACCCAAAGCATGCCATCCAGTTCCGGGTTCTGCAGACCTCTGTTTTGTAGTGAGTACTCTGCTTGAGGAGGTTGCAAGCCATTTGAGAAAAAATAGTGTTGCAATAATAGAAGGCCCAGTCAAAAGAACAGGAGCAGTTGGAAGTATTACTTCTTTGTACATTCGTGATCCTGATTCAAACTTAATAGAATTATCTAATTATGATTAATATAAAGAGATAAATGAAAAAGATGTATGTTTTGTACAATATTTAATTCCTAGGTTATCAGATCAGAGAAAGAAAACTTACTTAGACAATCGTGCTTCAATTCCCAATCATGATACTAGAACAAAGCAATTGTCTTAAATGGGTTGGTTATGTAAAGGATAAATATAATACACACATTTTTAAGGTAGCCTAATGTAGTAAGTATAAGACCATTAGGGTGCGATATAAAAGGACTACATTTAGAACCAATTAGCCAAATTTTTTATTGTAATTTTTGAATTGAACTATATACATAGGGTAATAGAAAAGAAATACATAAACTGATAATTTTGATAGACGAAATAAAAGGCACTGCTTTGGAATAAAATGAGTGAACTTAAATCAAGCAACGGAACAAAAACCAACAAACAAACGACAAACGACAAACGACAAACGACAAACGGCAAACGGCAAACAACAAACGGCAAACAACAAACAACAAACAACAAACAATAAACAAAACGAACCAAATCAACTGACCAAACCAAATTTCAACGCAAAATGAAAAGCATTACTTAAAAAAGAAGCTACATAGAGTGCAGCGACCAAATGAAATGAAACCAGAGTATGGTTGTGGCTGCAATACATCATATAGCAACCTCCAAAAAAACATCCATGATATCCAATGACATCATATAATATCCATAAACAAACAACTCATAAGCAGTAAAACAAACAAGACAAACAATTCATAATCACACAACAAAAATCAACTCTATATCTGTTCTCTCCTTAGACGGAAAATAAATTATTTTGAATTAAACAAGTTGAGAGTTCTGAACAACAGTTTTTCGTTTGAGCAAGCTTCAAAACTCTCTTTACTTACGTTGGTCAAGCCATTGTGGTACTTGGACCAGTCGATTAATGGGCATCTCAAAATCTTGTTTTGCTGGGGCAAATTCAATTTGTTATCAACCAACTTCGAGAAAAAGTCAATTATTTCTCCTTTATCGGAGTTTTTGGTGTGGAAGTCCAACATCTGAGATAAGTCCACGATTTCCCTTTCAATCTTGCCCTTGTTGGTGTTTAACAAGCGCAACGAGGATGTCAACGCGAGATAATCACAGTTGGTGCCCAACCGTGCTCCAGGATTCTCATTCTGCGTCTCGTTTGATGCCTCCACCTGGCCCACATCCTCAGTCCCTTCCACGCCGTCGTTATAGTCGTCGTCGTCGTCTTTCGGCGTCAAAAGCGGCGAGTTCTCGTATTGCTTGTTTTGCGACAACTCAAACGTCACAGACTTCGACCTCGGCTTCGTGGGCGACGACGAAGACATGTCCGACGGCGATGGCGACCTCTGTTGTTGCGGACGCTTCCTCTCCTCGCCCTCGTTCTTGAAATACATGCTTTTGAAATTCATGTTCATCTTCATCTTCTTATTATTATGGTACCCATCGTTGTTGGTTATGTCCTCCAACTCCCCGATACTTCTCTTATTGACCTTTACTTCCGCCAAACTAGCTGCCATATTGAATTTGAATTTCCAACTATTCTTGTACAGGTCCGGTATTGGGCGGTAAACTCACAGACTCCGTGAAAATATATGCTAGTTGCTCTTTTAAAAACTTTCGATAATATACTTGGTAAATGCCAATGAAGGATACCAACAATTGTATTACGTATAGAACCTACTTGTATATTCTTAACGAAAAATAAGAATATTAAATGTGAAAGAACAAGTATAGTTTTCAAGATAAGGAGGGTTGTTCTGTATTGGCAAGGGTGGCAACTATAAGTTGTCGAAAAACCTGATGCGTATCATTTTATTACATAATCATTTCACAAGGGCGGGTAATGGCGGTATTGTCGGCGCGACCATACTATTGTATGGTGTGGTATTGTTGCTGTTTGGCGTGGAATAGGGGTTGGTGGTTCGAACCGGTGACGTGTTAAGATGGCATGGCGCGAGTAGGGGCTGTAGGAGTTGGTGTAGGAGTTGGTGTAGGATGTGGTGTAGGATGTGGTGTAGGGATTGTGACGTAAGGGTCGAAAGTAGATCTAGCAGAAGCATAGAATGTTTGCATCCATATTTGTTCATGTTGGTCATGTTGGCATGTTGGTCGTGTCATCGTTGATTTTTGGATAAGCAATTTCGCCAATTTCAGTCAATTGACCTTTATCAAAAGATCCAGAAAGGATAGCAGCATTGTTAATTTGACTCATAACGTATTTAGTACTCTATTAGTTAAAAACTTCTATTATCTTACATTACATGAAATTACAAGGAATTATATTCATGTTTGGGCCTGGATAAATTGATTACTAACGTTCCCCATCTTCACGCACTGAGCTAATTGCTGATTATTGTACCATAAACAATCTGTATGTGGAATATTTCTCGGTTGCACAATGAATTAGTAAGCTAACACTAAAAAGTAGGGTCAGTACGGAGTGGCCGAAGCTGATTTTCCTTCTATGAACGACAACCAGATAATTATCAAGGCTGTTGCGTTTGCAGCCAACCCGACAGATTGGAAATATCATGGTTTGGGGAGGTGAAGGAGCAATAGCTGGCA